>NC_133932.1:95186146-95490185 GCF_031877795.1 Strix aluco | reverse complement strand
GGTGGAAAATGCAATTGCTTGTTCTATAAAATGAAAGATCAAAGATGTTAACATTTTCTTGAGCTACAAGTGATGTTTCATTCATTTTCTATTTGAATTGAAAAGACATATTCAAAACAGCCATTGTTGACATTCACAGTCCTGTTCAAAACATCCAGTACTGCACAGTTGGTTATCTTTTTGCACAGAATTTACAATTGATCTTGGCTAAGAACTAACACAAAGGATGTGCTATTAATTTGTATAAGGTGTTAAAGATTCATTAGAAAAGTTAGGCTTTGGCACTTCCTGGATCTCAACTCGACAGAATCGAAATAGAGTAGATTAAGTCATATTTTTTAAATTTGTTTTAATTAATTTTATATCTGCTACGTTCATATGCGTATTGGAAAGAAAGATCAAATAATTTGGCCAGTTCCAACTGTGATGTGCTGCAGAAAAATGACTGACAATAAAAAGGGAATATTGGAAACTTCTATTTCTCTTGTTTTGGAATAAGACTAAGACAAAATTCCACCAAATGAAAGGTGTAATACTTAGAAGTGCCAAACCACCTAATTAAACAACAGAATATATTGTGCCAGAAGGTGAGATTCAACTCATCTTATTCCAGACATCTGCAATGTAGATAGCTACAGCAGTCTGCATTGTAGTTTAGACTCTTTCTGTATTCAAGAAATAGACATTTTCAGGGACAAATTCATGTCAGTTGAGAATGAGATGAATCATGCTTTGGGCCCTATTGACAATATTAAGTAGATCTTACTAGGAAACTTGAATTATTCTCTCAAATGTGAACATCTTATGTTAGGTGAATCACACCCACAATGTTACTGAAGTTACAATTTCTCTTCTGGGTGTGTCAAGCAATCACAGATGATGATAAACCATGAGAGAAACATAAGGGAAACCACCAGAGGGAAATATAAGTTTAGGATTACATTAAATGGTCTATTTTGGTAGGGCTAGAGAAATATTAGTGCCAGCATATAAAGATGAGATTTCATTTGAAATTCCGTGCATCCACATCCAAGAGGTATGTGGAGTATGTGAAGGGAAGGACAACAAAAGTAATCAGAGACATGGAATTTCAAATTGACTAAGAGAGTTTGGTTTATAATTTGTTCATCTGTAATCCCAGTAGGATCATGGCTCGCAAAACGTACTTCTAAACTGGGACTGACCACTTGATGAGAAAAAGATTATCTGACATGTTTGCTGATGTTGATTTTTTTTTTTTTTTTTTAAATAACAGCAATAGTAATTTCTGAGTACAGGTGCTTTTAGAGAACTTAACATTTAATATTTAACATAAATTCTAGTGGCACTATTTTTTATTCTGAAAATGAGTAACTGCCTAGACAAAGACCATGTTGTCTTTGGTAGAATTTTTGTTTAACATCTGCTGTTTCTATTTTACCACTGTTTGTTAGTTTGAGGCGGTTTTTCTATGTATCATTATTCATATTACAAAAAATGTTTGCTTTAGTATGAATATTAATATTTATTTCTTCTTGCTTACTATTCAGCTGTTTAGAAATTAATATCTTAACTATAAAATTTTAACAGCACTCTATAGTTTTCTTTTTTGGAAGTAAACTTATTCCAAAATCATTTGCTGCACAAACATATCTATCATTTGTCTTGTCTTTGTCATTCTAAACCTATTAAGAAGCTAAGTAGCAAACAGTAAGCTGTAGATGTTTTTTATAGATATGTCTTATCAGACCTTGTAATCTTGTTCACTTATATGTGCCTTTTATTTATTACCTGAAATTACTTTCTTTTCTCCAACTCCATCTTAATACCCATTTCATTTGTTTTCTCCTCTCTCAATTGATCATGGCTAATAAGTTTTTCTAACAAACTTTTCTTCACTAATCTAACTCTTCTTTAAACTCATGCATTATTTGGATAGTTAATCTTTCTTCAAATCTTTTCCTTACAACTTCAGGTCTTCTCTCTCTCCTGTCTCTTCTGCCACTGTGATTGATTATGTTTTATCAGGGGAGTCTTTTCCTTTTTCCTCTCCTTTGTGTTCATAAGGAAGTCCAGCTTTCAAAAACTTCGCATACTCTTGGGTGTCTTTATCAGTTTAATAACTACTCTGATTTTTCAAAAATTCAGATGAGGCTCTAGATCTGAATATGATATTGATTTCTTCAATGATTTCACATCTCAGCCTGCCCCTGACACTTCTGTCTCTATTACTTATATCTGAATATGACCCAAAATATTTCCTCAGAGCAGAATATATTAATGACGATCTATGGACATAATAAAATTTAAAAAAAAAAAAAAAAAAGCATAAATCAAGACCAAAAAAAGTACAGAAATCAATTAAAATACCTGTGTTTATCATACTAGTATACATAATTTTATTACAATACTTAAAATAAGAAATACTGCAAATATTGTTGTCAATGATTTAATGTTCACTTCTGAGTGATTTAACACATATATTTCACACTGGCTAATTAACCTTCAGGGTGTTGGACAAAAAGTTGTGTTTAGTTAATCATAGAATCATAGAATTCCCCATCAATGGAAGTGTTCAAGTTCAGGTTGGATGGGTCTTTGAGCAACCTTATCTAGTGAAACATGTCCCTGCTCATTGCAGGGAAGGGGAACTAGATAATCTTTAAAGGTCCCTTCCAACCCAAACCATTGTATGATTCTAGGATTCTAAGATTCTAAAATATTAAATAATATTGGTTCCAGTACAGACCCCTGAGGGACACCACTCATTACTGGTTTCCCCTTGAACATTGAGGACTGACTGTAACTTTTTGGATACAGCTATTCAGCCAATTCCTTATCCATCTAACAGTCCACGGAAACCATAGTTAATGTCTCAACCATCCAGTAAAGAACTTTGTCAAAGGAAGCGGTATCTATGGAAACACTGGGACTGTGTAGGTAATGGCAGGGAGGCGTGGCAAGAGGAGGAGGTCCTGCGGAAGTGGGACCACACTTTTCAGAGGCTCAACCTCTCTATCACAAATGACTCTGTGAAGAGCCAATAGAGAAGCTGTTTTCACGACATATGTGTATGAGAGTCGGTCAGAAGATCAGTATTGTCTCAACATTGTCATCAGGGACATGGACAGTAAGGTACCCGATAACAGCCTCTTTGGAACAGTTGCCAATCCCAAGAGTGGAATGTGGTGCAAAGGCTCCTGAATACAGAACTGTGTGGCACAACGAGTGCTGTGTTATTCTCCTGAGTACTGAACTGTGTGGTGCAGGGAGTGCAGTGCTGTTCTTCGGTACCTGAGCCGTGTGGTACAAAGAGTGCTGTGCTATTTTTCAGTACCTGAGCCTAACCAGAGCCGTTAGAGATGACCACACAGCTACTGTCAAAAAGATAGATCACTACTGTTGCCATAACATCAATGAAGAAATCATGAACTTTAGATGATCTTTGCTTCATTATAATACCAAAACACACCTCCTGGTTGAAGGCTACACACCTCTAAGACCGACCACACCTCAGATAGTCCTCCTCGTGCATGCACGGTAGCCTCGCTCGAGAAGGGTGGAGATCCCTGAGGCAGAGGAAGAGAAAGGCGTGTCACTAAGCATAAAAGATGACTTCTGGACAACAAAAATTCAAAGATTCCCCACCAAGGATCTCAACGACCGATGACTGAGTGCTGGCTGGACCCAGGATCATTAGGATGTCTTGAGATCAGCAGCAGTAGCTACAACCTCTCTTGCTCTTCTTTCTAAACTTAACTTTACTTTTCCCCTTTCTTTCACCCATCTCTAACTATCGCGTGCTGCTTCATGGGCAATACAATAAAGTTTCACTGTTTGATTGATGCTATCCCTTTTGGTGCTGCTCACCTTAATTTTGCACTTTCGAGATCACAGTAAACGAACCATCATGAGTCTACCGACTGGACCATGACAATGTGCCAAAAGCACAAATTGCACATATACCAAAAGCAAGGAGAATTTTAGAAGCATAAACTTCACATGATGCCTAATTAGCCTAACGAGTCCAAGTGCCCACCTGGAGGAGGGGAAAGGAATTATAAAAGGACAGAAGTCAAAGCCCCAAGTGTTTGTGTCCCTCCAGAACTGGACCCCCAGGCTGACTGGACCAACAATGGAACCAGGACTGGTGAAATCTTCCTTTTTTGTCTTTCTCTCTTGCTCTTCCTCCCCTTTTATCTCCCATTCTTACTCTGTATGTCTGCATATAAAGCAAAGCTTGTTTGGACATGTTTAAGGCTTATCAGGGTGTATTATAAGATCTGCCACAAGCTCTTGTAAGTTTAATGCCTGTGTACTGGGTCTGGCTAAGCCGGAATTGGTTTTCCCCTATAGCAGCCCTCATGGTGCTGTGCTTTATGTTGGGAGCTGGAAGGGTGTTGATAGCACACTGGTGTTGTGGCTACTGCTGAGTAGTGCTTACACAGCACCAAGGCTCTTTCTGACATTTCCCCCCCCACAGTGGGACAGGGTGGGCAAGATCTTGGGAGGGGACATAACCAGGACAGCTGACCCAAACTGACCAAAGGGATATTCCATACCATATGACGTCTGCTCAAGTATAAAGCTGGGAAAAAGGAGGAAGGGGATGGGGTCACCCTTGGTCCTCCGAGGCAACCACTACGCGTATTGGACCCCTGTTTCCTGAGAAGGCCCAACATCGCCTGTTAATGGGAAGTAGAGAATAAATCTGTTTTCTTTTTTTGCTTCCGCGTGCGGACCTTTGCTTCATTTTGATTATATTAAAACTGCTTTTGTTTTACCCACAAGGGTTGGGTTTTTTTCCTATCTTATTTTCTTTCCCCTCTTTGCCCTGGTGAGAAAAAGAAGGGGAAGGAGGGGGAAGTGATAGAGCGACTTGGTGGGTACCTGGCATTTAGCCAAGTTCAAACCACCACAGCCTGTTGCAGAGTTTGCAAAGGTTACCAACAAATTTTCATGTTAATTATCTCTTGTGAGTGAATAAAAATTGAGTTTTGTGAATTGAAGAATCCTTGGTGTCATTTCACCTTAATGCTGACCTGGGAATCGGTGAATCTGAGTCATCGTCACAAGAAATTGGGACATGACATCCACCCATCACCCATATCTTTCCAATTTAGAGGGAAGAATATTGTGGAAGACCGTATCAAGGGGCCTACAAAAGTCCAGGTAGATGATATCAGTAGCTCTTCCCTTGTCCATTGATACAGTCACTCCATCATAGAAGACCACTAGATTAGTCAGTCATGATTTGGCCCTGGTGAAGCCATTTTGGCTGTCTCTAATCACCTCCCTGTCTTGCATATGTTTCAATATATCTTCCAGGACAATCTGTTCCATAATATTTCTGTGCATAAGATGAGTCTGCCTGGTTGATAGTACCCTTTTTAAAAATGGATGTGATGTTTCCCTTTTTCCACTTGCTGGGGACTTCGTCTCACTGCTGTGACTTTTCAAATATGATAGAGTCATTTAATGAGGGTTATAGCATCAACAAGATTAAAAGGAATCACTTCTTGTGAGAGATGACTTGTAATTCTCTGAAATGGACCCTGAGAGAAACAGGCTTGTGAGAAACAAAGACTGAGAAAAACAGCCTGAGAAAGAGATGGGGTGAGCAGAGGCCCTCTGAGACAAGGAATGTCTCAAACATTCACAAGTAATGAAGCCATAGTCACAGGGTGGAGAATGTGGAGTATTGAGATGATAAGGCTGCCTGGAAAGCACTGGATGCAGCTGGAGGAGGGAGCCCTGTGAAGACTGAATGGTTCTGGTCTGGTGCATCTTGTAAAGTTTCAAGGACCATCTGTCCAGTGAATGACCTTTGCTTCATTATCCAGAAAATGCATATTAAAATTGACACTCCTGTATATGCTAATGAATCCTGGCTTGTATTAGAAATAGTGTGACCAGCAGAAGTAGGGAGGTGATAGTCCCCCTGTACTCTGCACTGGTGAGGCCACACCTGGAGTATTGTGTCCAGTTTTGGGCACCTCAATATGAGAGAGATATCGAGGTGCTGGAGTGAGTGTAGAGGAGGGCAACGAAGCTGGTGAAGGGCCTGGAGAACAAATCCTATGAGGAGAGATTGAGGGAGCTGGGACTGTTCAGTTTGAGGAAGAGAAGGCTGAGGGGAGACCTCATCACTCTCTACAACTACCTGAAAGGACATTGTAGAGAAGTTGGTGTTGGTCTCTTCTCACAGGTAATTAGCGATAGAACAAGAGGGAATGGCTTTAAACTGCAACAGGAGAGGTTTAGACTGGACATTAGGAAAAAATTTTTCACAGAAAGAGTGGTCAGACAGTGGAATAGGCTGCCCAGGGAGGTGGTGGAGTCACCATCCCTGGATGTGTTTAAGGGTCGTTTAGATGAGATGCTGGGGGATATGGTGTAGGGGAGACCTTTGTAGAGTAGGGCTGATGGTTGGACTCGATGATCCCAAGGGTCTTTTCCAACCTGAATGATTCTGTTATTCTGTGATCCTGTGAATATTAACAAGATCATGTTAGTTACATCATCCCACGAAAATATTTACCCCTTCCCATACATGTGATATACAGATAGGTAGGTCAACCTAAGGGAGAGACCTAAGGAAAGTGTGTATAAATTGAGGGGGAGAAAGGAGTGAAAAAAAAAAGTGAAGTTAAAGAAGGCAGATGCATCCCTGAACCCTCACGAGTGGGACCAGTGCAGGAATCCAGACTGGTGATCTCCATTTCTACCTCTCTCTCTCTCTTTTTTCCCCTTTTTCCTTATTATCATTAGGTAACGTAAAGCATACTATGTTGCTTGCCATAATTCATGATATACTTAGTCAATTTTCATGTATCCAATTAGTACATTGTGGGCTATTAGTAAATGTCTGGATTTTGGGACTTGTCTCACCGTTGTCCACTCCATTAAGGATTTACAAATCTGAGTCACTTGTCTCTCTCATTTGAGCAGGACATGACACTTCTTGAACAGATTTAAAAAAAAAAAAAAAAGTCTCTTAAAAGAAAATTGAGAAAAAGAGATGCAGGTTATTGAGATCAAAATAAGATCTTGTCAGCTTGCTGCTGATATAAAAGAAAGTTGAGAGAAGGAAGTGATTTTAAACGCAAAAAAAAAAAAAAAGTCCAAATGGAGTTTAAGTGCAATTAACTAATATATCCACTAGCCCCCTGGAAATTTGAGGGAAAATCTAGGATTAACCAAGAAAATATAGTGTGGAAGAGTGATGGGTAGTTACATGTCATAAAAACAAAAAGAAGCCTGACAGTTACCCTCCAACTTCAGTTTACTGCTGAAATAGTAAAAGCTCTATCAGAATAACTAGATGGTTTCCTTTGAACCTCTGAAAACTGCAAGGAAAAGTAACTCAGATTGAAAATAATTGTAGCCACTGTAGTCAAAATACAAAATGGTATTTCCACAAGAGTCAATTTCCCTTTAGAAGAATGGGATTGATTCTGATTCTCCATTTGAAGACTCTGGGGTTAACTACTCTTGTGTGAAGGAGAGGATAAACTCACCACTAGTCATTTAACAAAGACCAAACAAATCCCTCCATGTGAATATTCCTGTTCAGCCTCTACGGGTTTTGGTTCCTGTAGTGTACATCACTTTGCCTATTCTACCTAACAAATAGTTTTTAGTTTCCTGTAATGGTATGGCTGTCTTTAAATAGTCAAATTATCATTCTAATCTTCAGTGTCTAATGCAAGTAGTTGAGGCTGGAAGCTGATTAATACATTTACATATAAATCAAGAAACTTTAAAAATAAGTAGCTATTAAATTTACTTTTTTGTAAGAACAAGCCTAATAAAGCATAGATCCAGTGGCTCATTAAGTATTTATATATTATATATATTTGATAACACTCAAACTCAACATCACAACAGTCATCTGGCGGACACTGTAATTGGCAGGTAAGTGACAGCAAACTTGTAGAAAACCAGACAGAGGAACCCCCATGAATGTAAGAGCTGAGCTATGCAGAAAGAGACCTTCAATAAGCTGACTTTCCAGTAATACTGCATAAGGCTTCTGCAGGACTTCCATATTCATAATGCTCATTTCTCTTATCTGTCAATGGATTTGGATTATACAGCAGAAGAGCTGTTATTCCAGCATTTGGTATAATATAATGATTTTTTTTACAAAGGAAATGTAAGGCAAATTTTATTTGTTTGTTTCGTTTTAGCCGAATACACTGAAAAGTGTTTAAATTTTCATAATTTGTTTTTAGAGTTGTCTATTTCTGTTTATACCATTAATTTATCATGTCTTTCTATTGTTTTTGTCCCTTTAAGTTTGTGGTCATTTTTAGACACTAATCTCTAATTAGTAATTATAAAATAATACTATGCAAATAACAGTTTTAATTGCTTTAAACCATCAAATACTCATTACCACAATGAGTATGTATACCAGTTCTGCATCGTCAGAAGATAACACAGTTGCTTGTTAGTTCAGCTTTTAGTTCAGGTTTCTATTGTTACTACTAGAAAAAGTTCTGCAGGCTGGTACTACATGCCATGGAGCAAAAAGGGCACCATGTTGCAGTGGCTGAACAGATAACATGTCAACAGTGAGAAGTACAGTGATTTACTTTAATAGAAACTTTTGAAGTTGCTCTGAGTCACTTATGAGAGCCCAGCAGCTTATTTCATTAACATTTTCATATTTCCTTATGTTTTTAAAATCAGTCTGAACAAATAGTAAAAAGTTCATGTGTAATTTAGTCTTGTGCCTTTAGAGAGAAAAAACAGAATTGATACTCTAGTCTGTTGTGCTATAGTTGACTCACATGAAAATATAATAGAAGTACAATATCAATGGTTTAGCTATATTGTGGGATGCATATTTGAAATCATAGCTTTCAAAATCTGTAAGAGATTTCAGAAAAATGCATTTTGGTGAACTTGGCGCAAAACCGGAGGATGCTGATGCCTGCTAGCTGATGCCTGTGAGCAGTTGGTGCCTGCAAGTTGAGGCCAGTAACAATTAGTGATAAGAGAAGTGTTTCATTATATCTTAAATATTAAGAAATTCTTTTATCAAACAATGTTTAACTTTGTATTTAACAAGACCTGAGTAATTAAAATGTACAGAGAAAATATCCTAACTTTGATAATAGATACATCCTGGCAGAAATGATCAAAAAAGGCAGATAAGAAAGAACAGCTTGGCTGGACAACAGAGTTGGGAAACATCCAAGGAGAAGAAATCGTCCTCAAAAGACTCATGACCATAAAAGGGAGAAAGGAGTAGGGGACTAATTCCCCAAACGACCACTGATGAGCACCCAAGACCCCTGCACATGCGTAGTGTAGTTTTGCAATGCCAGCATTATGTAAATGTAATAGATAAGCAGAAAGGTGGAGACTTCTTGGAAATTGTATGAATATTCCTGTCTTTAAGGCATATAAAGGATGAACTTTTGTTTTAGTGTATGCACGTTAGGTGGAATGAACCCCCATGCATCTAGCGCTGCAATAAAGAACGCCTGCCTTCTAAAACTCCAAAATGAGTCTTAGAGAGTTCCTCTGCTGGCTTTTACAGTAACAATACTGCAAAATCAGGACAGTGGCAGTATAACAAAATACTTAAGGCTTGATAAGAATAGTGGAGGCATACTGCTTGTTCATCCAACAGCTAATGTTCTCTTTGAAGCAATAGAAGTTTCAAGGATAGAACTTACATTATACAAAAATAAAAGCATTGCAGAGCAGAAAGTAATGCAAAAAACCCCAGCTTTTAAACAAAGACATCTTCACATTTTATTGTTAATGAAGAAACCGCCACCTTAGACTTCCGGAGGGCTAACTTCGACCTGTTCAAGAGACTGGTTAACCAAATCCCTTGGGAGGCTGCCTTGAAGGATATGGGAGTCCAGGAAGGCTGGACATACTTCAAGAGAGAAGTCTTAAAGGCACAGGAACAGGCTGTTCCCATGTGCTGAAAAACAAGCAGGGGGGGAAGGAGACCGGCCTGGCTAAACAGGGACCTTTGGCTGGATCACAAGAACAAAAGGAGAATCTATCGCCTTTGGAAGAGGGGCCAGGCCTCTCATGAAGACTATAAAGTCGTAGTGAAGCTATGCAGGGAGAACATTAGGAGAGCCAAAGTGCAGCTAGAGCTCAACTTGGCGACAGCTGTTAAGGATAACAAAAAATGTTTCTATAAATTTGTCAACAGCAAGAGGAGGATTAGAGAAAATCTCCCTCCCCTATTGGATGCAGAGGGAAACATGGTAACTAAGGATGAGGAAAAGGCTGAGGTGCTCAATGCCTACTTTGCCTCAGTCTTTAGCAGTGGAACTGGCTGTTCCCTGGACACCCAGCCTCATGAGATGGGAGATGGGGAGGGGAAGCAGAATGAGGTCAGCACAGTTGAAGAGGAGGTGGTCAGAGACCTGCTACACCACTTGGATGCACACAAGTCTGTGGGACCGGATGGGTTACACCCAAGGGTGCTGAAAGAGTTGGCAGATGTGCTCGCCAAGCCGCTTTCCATGATTTACCTGAAGTCATGGCTAACCAGGGAGGTCCCACTGGACTGGAGGGTGGCAAATGTGACACCCATCTACAAGAAAGGCAGGAAGGAGGATCCAGGTAAATATAGACTTGTCAGTCTGACCTCGGTGCCAGGGAAGGTCATGGAGCAGGTCATCTCGAGTGCCATTAAAAGTCATATAATGGACAACAAGGGGATCAGGTCCAGTCAGCATGGGTTTATGAAAGGCAGGTCCTGCCTGACAAACCTGATCTCCTTCTACAACAGGGCGACCCGCTTATTGGATGACGGAAAGGCTGTGGATGTTGTCTACCTTGACTTTAGTGAGGCCTTTGACACCATTTCTCACAGCATTCTCCTGGCGAAACTGACTACGCGCGGCTTGGATGGGCACACACTTCGCTGGGTAAAAAACTGTCTGGATGGCCGGGCCCAAAGAGTTGTGGTGAACAGAGTTAAATCCGGTTGGTGGCCGGTCACGAGTGGTGTCCCCCAGGGCTCGGTTTTGGTGCCACTCCTGTTTAACATCTTTCTTGATGATCTAGACGAGGGGATTGAGTGCACCCTCAGTAAGTTTGCAGATGACACCAAGTTGTGTGGGAGTGTTGATCTGCTCGAGGGTAGGGAGGCTCTGCAGAGACACCTGGACAGGCTGGAGCGATGGGCTAAGGCCAACTGTAGGAGTTTCAATAAGGCCAAATGCCGGGTGCTGCACTTTGGCCATAACAACCCCCAGCAGCGCTACAGGCTTGGGGAGGAGTGGCTGCAGAGCTGCCAGTCAGAGAGGGACCTAGGGGTGTTGATTGACAGCCGGCTGAACATGAGCCAGCAGTGTGCCCAGGTGGCCAAGAAGGCCAATGGTATCCTGGCTTACATCAGAAATAGCGTGGCCAGCAGGGACAGGGAAGAGATCCTGCCCCTGTACTTGGCACTGGTGAGGCCGCACCTCGATTCCTGTGTTCAGTTTTGGGCCCCTCACTACAAAAAGGACATTGAATTACTCGAGCGTGTCCAGAGAATGGCAACGAAGCTGGTGAAGGGTCTGGAGCACATGTCCTATAAGGAGCGGCTGAGGGAACTGGGGTTGTTTAGTCTGGAGAAGAGGAGGCTGAGGGGAGACCTCATCGCCCTCTACAACTACCTGAAAGGAGGTTGCAGAGAGCTGGGGATGAGTCTCTTTAACCAAGTAGCAAATGATAGGACAAGAGGTAATGGCCTCAAGTTGTGCCAGGGAAGGTTTAGACTAGATATTAGGAAGTATTTCTTTCCAGAAGGGGTTGTTGGGCATTGGAATGGGCTGCCCAGGGCAGTGGTGGAGTCCCCATCCCTGGAGGTGTTTAAGAGCCGGATTGACATAGCGCTGAGGGATATGGTGTAGTTGGGAACTGTCAGTGTTAGGTCAATGGTTGGACTGGATGATCTTCAAGGTCTTTTCCAACCTAGACAGTTCTGTGATACTGTGATTCTGTGATTCTGTGAAGAATGTACATTTATTTGTATAATAAGTTACAGTTTAAAATTAAATTATCCTGAATTTTACCAGTTTCACTTTGACAGACTTTACTTTTAGCCATTTTTGTTGTTATTATCATCATTACTATTATTCAGGATGGTATGTGTTCTGTGCACATATTGCCATTCCTTATGTCAAATATGTTTTTGTACACACATAAAAAAAACCCCAAGCAATCCCTTTTCTGTAGAAAATAAAAATCAAGCAATCAAAAGGAAATTTAATTAATTGTACAAAGTTTTAAAATTTGTAGGGAAAGCCACACCCACCTTGAAACATCTAACTCCGAAGTATAAAAGAATTGAGAACAAGGCCTAGTTCAGTTACAAACATCTAAACTGATTGTGAATTTCAGTGAGAAGAATCCCATCTAATATGATTTTCAGGAAAAATAACAAGCAAGCAGACAAACAAACAAAAAAATGCCGATGAAGACAATTTGTCTTTTATGTGTGATGAATAGATATTAAAATAGTATTTCACAACATGAAGGATAGGCATTCACTGCTGCTGAAGGGTTAGAAAAATTCATGCACACACCCCCCAGACACTAATTTGTTTTTTGTCACTTAACAAGTGTTGAATTCTGTAACACATGACTTGGCCTCTTTCTCTAAATATTTGGCAAGTATATCATGGTGTCTTTTCTTAATTTTGCTTTCTGAATGAGTCACTGAGTAATTTTTGTATAGAACAAGTGACTTTTTATAATATGAAGAATGTTTTGTTCTACACTGAGCATTCATGCAGAGCTTTAAGATACATGTGAGTCCTGGAAACCTGTTTACTAAGAAGTACAGTACTTATACAGGGATTTTCTGAAACGTCTTCAGAAGTACTCCAGAAGTACTTAGCAGAATTGTCATCCTTCCAAAAGTGTACCTGGCAACTGTAACTTTGCCATCCTGTAGGCTTGGGGACAGGTAATAGAATATAGTTTGTTGTTTCTAGTCCAGTGACTGAAAACTAGATGCTACACATTATGCCTGAAATTCATTATTGTTAATTGTTTCCAAGTGATGTATTGGAACCGAGTCACACTCACTGTCTACTCAATAACTGATTATTGATTAGCTCAAGAGACAATTTAGTATTTATGTGTGTGAAATTAAATGGGAGATTTATGGCTCCATTGAAGTACAAAAAATAAATTTGAATTAATGAATTTTACAAATTCTTATTTTTTTCTCATAAAAAACAGTAAAATTAAGTATATATGTAAGGAAAGCATATGAAATTAACTACTGGCTTTCATGGAGGAGGACTTTCCTCTTTGTTGAAAAACAATGGGGATATAAATCAGTTTAAAGTTCTTAAGTGATAAATCATCATAGAGCAAGTTGGAGCTGTGATGACTGTTTCCTTAACCAAAAAGACATAACAAAAATTAGACCAAAGAGCTTCAGCTAGACTATCTCAACTGGACTCAAACCTTACTCTAAGTGGCTTGCCCTATGAAGACTGAGATATAGTTTATTCTCTTAGACAGTAATCAAAGTCTAACTTCCCTGTTCCCAAAAATTAAACAAAAGTTTGATAAAACAATATATGCATAGGTCTCTGAATTTGCTTGGCCTTGTAATTTTGTGAAGTAACACATGATCTTTAGAATCTGTATTGTTCTACTCAGTCTCTCCATATTTCCACAAAACACCTTGATGTCTGACCTACTGAATACTCCATGACTTGTTCTGTTTTGGATCTTAATGATGTAAAATTATTCACTTGACAAAATTTACATACCATCTACTAGTTTTAAAGATACATCCTTGCCCATACTGTGTAGTTCACATGATCTCTGACCTCTGTTTAATTATCAGCTGTGCCTCAAAGTTACCTGGGAGTGTAGTGGCTGCCATGGGAACATTCTAACAGTGTGAGAGTATAAACAAATGTGTCCCCAAACAATGTCTGAGAATTTCACCTGGAGCTGCTTAATTCACATATACTGATAAACAGTTGATAAACACTTATTTCCTCCATACTCAAGTAAAAGTATGACAGCTGTGATCTCTGGAACCTTGAGGGTCTTGGAGCATATTTAAACACACATCTGATTCTGGCAGATAAAGGAGAAGAAGGAAAAGCTTGTGAAAGAAGAGAAGCATAGCTTTATCAGTCAGACCTGAACATACTCTAGCAAGCAACATCTGATATATATAAAAATATTCCAGAAATGTAATTTTGTAGCCTATCCTTCTTAAAGTGACAATTTCCCTTACAGTAAACATGCAACAGATGGCTGTGAATCCTTTCTGTGAATCCAGTCTAGATTGTATTGATTTTTGTGTCCCATAGCTCTTCTTACAAAGGATCATTTAATATTTAGAAATAGTAGAATAGTTAACAGGAAATACCAAGCACAAGATATTCTGGAACCTTGTGTACAGGATATTCCTGTTGTGTGTATGGATTTAGATCCCTTCAAGTAACAGATTAGTTAGAACTTGATATCCTGAATGAAAGGACTAGTGCTCCCATGAAACACAGAAAAAAAGGGAACTGTAAACTCAACATACTGCCTTATCCAATCTTTTTTTTTCAGCTGAAAGTTTTGGCAAATGCAAGACAGAATCTTTTGGATTGGATGAAACAGAATTTTTTAATTAATTTTCTAGTCCCTAAAAATAATGGAAACCACATCTATTAGTTCTATCACTGGCATAAACATAATCTTTTACTGGAATATTCTATAGAAAGTGAAGTAAAGTTAACAGTTACTGATCCTGGAAAAACTTAGTTATTCTGAGAAAAAATAATCTTTTTCTATTCTTCTGGACTCTAGTTCTACTTCTACTTCTATTTATTGTTTCAGTCCAGTTTCAGTATAATCGGTGTTACTCATACTGACCTGATTAGACCTGTGTTGTGGTTTTATATTAAAAGGACACAAAAATACAATATAAGAGAGCCTGAAGTAACCAGTGAAGTTACTACTTGGAACCTCCAGGTCAGAAATCTTACTTTTCTTATTATTAACCAAGCCAAATGTCCACTGCCAAACACATTTTACTTAAACTAACTGTTATACAGTACAAAATAAGGTATATCTTGCACTTATTTTTTCTTTATTGGGGGGGGGGGGGGGCGCATTTTGGTGAGATATAACATCTAACAAAATATGTTAAAATCAATATTTTTCTGGTTTTTTAGTGTACCGAAAACAGTGTTGATAACACATAAGGATGTTTTAGCTATCGCTGAACAGTGCTTACACTGTCAAGACCTTTTCTGTCTCTCCCACCGCCCTGACAGCAAGTAGGTTGAGGGTGCACAACAACCTGGGAGAGGACACACCAACAGACCAAAAGAATATTCCATACTGTATGACACTGTGCTCAGCAATAAAATTTACAAACAAGAAGGAGGAAGGTAGGACATACAGAGTTATGGCATTTGTCTTCCCAAATAACTGTTACATGCAATGGAGCTCTGCTTTCCTGGAAATGACTGAACATCTGCCTGCTGATGGGAAGTGGTGAATGAGTTCCTTATTTTGTTTTGCCTGCACAAGCAGCTTTTTCTGTACCTATTAAATTGTCTTTATATCAACCCACAATTTTTTGCACTTTTACCCTTCCAATTCTCTCCCCCACCCCACTGGGTGGGAGTGAGCATGTGGCTGTGTGAGGCTGTGCTCCCTACTAGAGTTAAACTATGACATCTAGTCATGGTATTTAGCCAACCTTTAATATAACAAGCCTGAAAATAAAATGCACATAAACTAATAAATTGTCCATGAAAATGTAGGAGAGTAATTTATTTTTGATTCTGAAGAAATATCAACATAGATTATTTTTTCATAACAATCTAGTATTAAAGTTATAAGTCTTCAAATATAAAGAGCATATTCTTGAAGAAGAAGCAGTGATATTTCTAAACTTTCCCTACTTATGAAAGAGGTTTTTATATGAGCATTAGTGTAGCATACTAGTTTTACTAAATTGAGATCCTGAGTAACAAAAGGATAACCTCTACTCATGTTTGAATTCACAGTTCTAGCTTTTGAAGTATCTTAACAGATGCACCTTATCATGTAATTTTCTTTTTAGTTGCCACTGCTTGTAGATGTGTTTGCTGTGACCAAGTGACCAGTTGCAATTTTGTCTTTATAAATGCTGGAATTGATTTTTGTCACCTTGAAGATCTTGTTGTGAAAATCCAGAACATATCCTTGACCCTAAAGAGCAGCTGCAGCAACAGCAGACAATATAGGATACAAATTTGTTTGTGATCAAACATGTCAAGGTGAGCAAAATCTGATTAACTGATTCTCCCACAACCACACATACAATGTTTTTCCTGACAAGTATGTAATGGAAAGGCATAACTATGTTTCCTGAAGAGTAGAAAACTCAATGTATTACCTACGCAATACAGAGTACACAGCATATCAAACTTACTTGGTTAAATAAAACATTACCCTTTGTTGCTTTCTAAAAACTCAGCTATAATTAGATTTCAGAAAACAGTATTGTCTTTTTGTTTAATCTGCATTACAAATACTTTCAATATTCATACCTTGTACAAATCCCCTAAAAGTATGTATGCATTTTTCCTTAAATAATCTAATAATATATCCATAAATCCAATAAAGTTCTAACTGCAAATAACACTAGAGCATGAAAAAAATATATATCTGAAGTACAGAATCTATGCCCTTTCTTCCAGTAAATATGTAAGTAAAATACTTCTAATGAAGCAATAAAATAGACTGTGAAATTCATCTGTTATCTTGCTTGATTCATTTATTACCACCAGTTGGAATTTAATACAGTGTAAAATCTGTCCAACCATTTTCCTTAAACACATTTCCTGATGATGAAAAATATTTTCTTTCCTGCTGTTATTTTGTATCAGGGAAGTATTATATTAATTTAAGAACAAATCCTTGCATTCTCTCTACTACACTGATCACATAGAAAATCCAAATCTGTGGATAGAAGCAATTTTGCCTACCTCAAAATGAGTTCACTGATACTATGAGAAATAAAATGAAGAGCAAGTAGAAAAGCTCCAGCTGTTCAAGAAGAATTCTGTGTTGCAGCTCACAATGCACATGTCATTTGCTCATGAAGATTAAGGCAATTAATTTTTTGTTGTTTTCCACACCTGACAAATCAATCAGACAATGATATAATCAGTAACAACAAAGGTTTAATGGAACCCACAGTAAACAAGACTTAATTATTGCACTCTCCCTATAGGGGGTGCACTCTAGGCAACTAGACTATAAAGCAGATTAATTTTGCCTCTTTATTTTTTGTGTCCCTGTAGAGATCTCTATAGCAACTGAATTAAATTATATGTGGTGTTAATAGCTACAGACTTTTATAAATTAATAATGCTGCAAAATTGGACTATGGTTTGTCTGGAGATCGAACAGCCTTCCTCAACACACAAAGAATGCTGAAGTAAGACTAGTAAAGATATATAGACAGTATAAATTTAAAACACATGAAACTTGGTTACTACATTTTTTTTCCAAACTAATTCTGAATAGAAAACTACATGAGCACTTTTACCATTGTCCTGATCTTCTCTGCGAAGGATTGCACTGTTCTTTTAAAATACAGCACATTGAATTCTGCAAATAGAATTAAGCCTGAGCTTGGTTTTGATGGTGTTGTTTCTGTTATGAAAATTCTATTGTACATATACATTAATGAAAGCTGGCTAGGGAGCAAAAAAACTACTCATTGCAGTCTGACCTGTGTCCTGTGAGAGTTTAAATGTATCATGTAAATCTCAGTAGAATGATAAAAATCAAAGGTGCTGTGCCTACTCTAACTCTTTTAAAACCATGTCTCCCATTTAACCTGTAGGCATGGGTATCATGATGTGCTCATGATATGACTGTCCTAAGAGATGGTATTGCAAAGGGACTTGTGAAGTAACTTCTATTTTTAGTTTCTTAAGAATAAATCTTCAAACCTCAAGGTTCTCATTGAAGTACCTCATCATAAGAAGATGACAGCTAAAGTACCTTCCTTTTCATCTTGAAGTTGCTTGTAGATCTAAAATTTTGTGTATGAGAAAGCTAAAAACAGTTTGATATTAACAAGTGTGTGGAAGCAATTGGGATTCTTCCCTGTTCACAATCAGAACAAAATCAGTTTCCTGTAGGGAAACATTAGAGAGGACTTTAATAATAATAATAATTTAAAATATGAAATCAGGATGACTTGAAAGAATGACAGCTCAGATGGGTGTATGGAAAATAGATTTATCTATTATCTTTTAAAATGAGATATTATGAGAATTTAATATAAATAATAGTGAAGATGTAGTCTAAGTAGATACTGTAAGGCATGTACATGATTTAGTATTTTGGAACGCTTAGATAAAGAGACTAGACTATGAGTGTGGTAAATATTAAATGGAGTGAAAACCGACTCACTATTGGTGTCAAAATTGGGATCATGTGCATAACAGGGACTCATTCTGGTCCTGATTCTGTTCTTGTGTTAGTGTCAGTGATATGCAAGAAAGCATAAAATTTTCAACAATCAAAACTGAAAAGAACTATGAAAGAGTGGCAAATAAGGAATAGAACTGTTTGCTAATATAAGGTGACCAATTGTTAAACCAATAATCAATACCGTTTAATGAGGCCAAATACATTCAGACTGAGACTATAGTCTGATGAGTACTGTGGCAAATGGTCTAATATACTTCTAAAATTCAGAAACAGAGAATAGCATGCAAAAGTAAAGAAGTTGCGATGATAATTGATTGCACTATCATTTTTAAACCTGAAACTCTGCTTGGCCCACACTGATCTGGAATAAAACATTCTGTAATAAGTATACTGTCATTTCAGACTAACAGACAGAGGTATAATAAGGTCCAGTTCCTGGAAGCTGACAACAGACTGATTTAGATTAGAAAAAAGTAATATAATTTTAATTGTGGTAGTAATAATCTGCTGTACTTGCAAGTTGTGGTGGAGAAACCATCACTAAAAATGTGTACTTTCCTGAAAATCTGCTCTAATTCAGAATCAGATTAATTCAAAGAATTTCTGTGCTTGTGTTATGCTGAAGTCAGGGCAGATAATTACAATAGGAGGCCAAACTACAGACTAGAATAACACTGGTGGAGAATGGATATGATAGAATCCTGATTACAAACCGTAAAGTTGAATTTCTTGCCACTCCCATAGTTTTCAAGAAAGAAACAATTACTCAAGCTTTATGTGATAGATGAATATCATCCAGGTTGACAGCTGTTCTGTGCTAACCCCAATGGACGGCTAGGCACCACACAGCTGCTCGCTCACTTTCCCCATTACCCCCAGTAGGATGGGAGAAGAGGAAAGGAAGTATATAAGCAAGAAAATTTGCTGATCAAGATTTATTTAAAAAAAAAGATTAGTAAGAGAAGGATAAGTGGAAGAAGATAGAAGAAAACAAAACATACATGATGCAAAGGCAATCACTCACCACCTCCCATAGGTAGACCAATTCCTTACCAGTTCCTAACCAAAGATGACAAACCCTCCTAAAACTCATTCTTTTCCCTTTTTTTTTTCTTTTTTGCTAAGCATGACATTATATGCATGGACTCTTTCTTTGGTTAGTTGGGGTTATCTGCCTAGTTGTGTCCCCACACCCCCTCCCAGTTTATTCACCGAGAGAGCAGAGTGAGAAACAGAGAAGTCCTTGTTGTTGTGCAAACACCATTCAGGAAAAGCTAGAACGCTAGTGTCTTATCAGTATTGTTTTGGTCAAAAATTTAGACCACAGAACTATATGAACTGCTATGAAGAAAATTATCTCTGTCCTAGATAGTACAACAGATAAGAGATCTGTATTTTTTATCCACTTCCCTTCCACAGACAGTTTGTAGTCCTGTAAATCAATTTGTGTAGATAAATTTTGCAATTTCAAAACCGAATTACTTTTTTGAAGTTTCAGGTAGAATGTCCTACCATGACTATTTTGCATTAACTCATGTACACGCCTTATCTCTACCACTGCTACTGTGTTTTTTCAGTGACTTCATTTAGACTTTAGGTTTCCTTAAAGGAAGTTACTAAACATTCAGTATTTTCACAGAAGGTGTAGAAGGACAAGCTGAAATAATAATTTAGATATGTATACTTCATTATCTGAATAGCTTTCTAGAATTTTGACTAGATTTCTTCTGACAATTAGCTGACATTCATTTAGATGCTACACTCAGATAACTAAAAGTAGGTATCTGTCTTTTGAAACTCAATTCACTTCCCCAATCTGTATTAATAAAATCATTATTGAAATGTCTTCAGTGTTGATAATATCAGCATTTATTCCACCTCTTGCCAAATTTCAACTTAGCATAAAACTCTTCTGAAAAGGTTAATTTTATATAACCTGTCTTGTACAGTTTCCAGTTCATTAGATTTATTGTTTTTCATTCCATTGCTTGAGTTGCATTACTGCACTGTTAAAGTCTCATTGTTTCTTCTGATGCTGCTTCATTCTTCTGCTCCCTACCTGTTGTTATTAAGACTCAACGTAATCCTTCACCAGGTAACACCGCTAATCTACTATCTAGCACTTTATGAGATATATGGAGAGGAAGCACAAAAATTGAAGTGGCAAGATTCTTATCAATTTATAAGCTTTAACGGCAATTCACTATGTACGTTCCTTAAGAAGTTTGGATGTTGCTTACAATACTGTAGGAACATTTAATGGGAAAATATGCTGTACCATTTGGACTTCTTGTTTTTTAATCAATTTTGGATAATGCTGAATTAAACATGTCAGTCAAAATGGACGTAATCCAGAAACCTGTAATCTTCATAGTAGAATTTGGATTTAAAACTTCAGAAAGTATTCAGAAGCCTGTTACAACCACATAAACACTTTCCTTAAGACCAGACTTCAGTGTCATTAAGATAATTAAATAACTGGAGCATCTGATATAGGGGAAGAGACTGAAACAGATGTGAGTATTCAGACTGGAGAAGAGAAGGCTCCAGGGGATCTTACCAATGTGTGCAAAAATCTGATGGGGGACAATTAAAAAAGACCCAAGGAGGCCCTTCTCAGCAGTGCCCACAGGACAAGAAGCAATTGGTGTACACTCAAAAAACATAAATTCCACTGAAACAATAAAAACCTTTCACTGCGAGGGTGGTTAAACACTGGAACAGATTGTCCAGAGTAGTTGTAAAGTCTCCATACTTGGAGATATTCAAAACTTGTCTGGATATGGTCCTGAGCAACTTCTTATACCTGTCCCTTCTCTGAGTTGGGGCATTTGACCAGATATTCCCCAGCCCAGGGCATCAGGCACGTATATGGGAATGTGACCAGGCCAAGGCCAAGCCAAGACATCAGCCCATGGGTGGGGATCAGGGTCAGGCCTAGTGAGGGGAAGCAGGGTCAGACACATCCTTGGGATGGCCAGGCAGAGCTATGGGAATGAGCAGAGGCCAGGCTGGGACATGGGCACATGGGTTGACCCGGCTTGACAAAGCCCATGGCTGGACAAGGTTGTGTGGAGCTGGACACTGGCCCTGCTGTGGTGTCTCTAGTGTAGGTCTTGATGGCCCTGGGGCACTAAAATGCTCTGGGCCATGGGCAGGATGGGGAGAGGCCCCCCCGGTTGTTAAAGCCCATTAGTGCACGCAGGTCCCTTTCAGCTGCTTGTGAGATATTCTCCCATGATGTGAAGGACACAGATTGACCTCCTTGGTACCTCCTCTGAAAAGCAAGCACCTAAATCTCAAGTAAATCATAAGGAAACTGAATGGAGCATTACTTCTCCACTGGTTTTCTAATAATTATAATGGGATCTTAGAAATCCACTTTGAATAATGATACATTTATTTTTAGACAAATTTGTCTAACTGTCTGTAATGTTTAGCTTACTCTCACCTAAATTTAACCTGGACTTTCAGCTCAGAAAGACAGTTCTAATCTCAAAGCTGTAGGGTAAACAAATATTCTTTCCATTGGGCTGCTTCCACTGCATATAAATACATGTAAACTTCTAGTTGGTATTAAAGGCTTGTCTGTAACAATTAGAATTCAATACTACAATAAGATACCTGGACTAACAAGGTTTAGCTTAACCTTTTAATCTTAATATTCTGCCTGTACTCCTAATTTATTTTAAAGGTTTCAATAAGCAGACAAATTGCCTTGACTGTAGCATTCCACTACTATGTATTTCTGATACAAAAGGTAGTTTGTTAAAAGCTAGTTTAGACATTTTTAACTAGGGCTCTATTATTACAGTTAGACATACAGCCACTGTGTAACAAGGCCAGAATAATGTGTAGTCACAAGGTTCAAGCCTGACTCTTGGAAAAAAAGAATGTAGGTTCAAGCCCTGAAGCTAGCTGGTCTGCCCCATAGTCTGTTGAATAAATTATGATCTCTATTCCTCCACTGGCAACTTTCATTTTGAAGACCTTCTTTCATGTGTTGTTTCAGAGATGCCCCAAAGAAACATTTTCTTTATGTTTCAAATAGTGTTTCAATTAAGCAAAATAACCCCCCCAGGATTTCATTTCCACAAAGAGGGGGAAAAGCCTCTTTCTTTCCTTCGTGGTGCTCTTCTTTTCTGCTGCTGAAGTGAGCAATCCCTAAATTATCCCAGGATTTTTGTAAATATATTAATCAAATATTAAACTAAATCCATAGCTGGGTATTTTTGAGGTTAAATTTAAATAAAATGACTCTATGATGAAGGACATTTTTTACATACTAAAAAGATACCAGAATGCCAGAATTCATTTCTTCTCTCATTGTGTTTTAGTCAGAGGCAAGGCTAGTATTGATCTTGGAATTAGTTAATTAAAGCTTAGGGCTTTGAAAACAGAAAATAAACAGTGCTATTCCTTATTCTAATACTATTTTTGATTTATTATTTTAGATGTTATTGTTTTTATTAGTGCTGTTTGTGTTGTTTTTATGATTACGATTATTGCCATGCATAGACCTTATTTAATTTCTTTGTAAAATATTAGCATAAATTAAATATTCGTACAGAAACCTCTTACTTTGATATTTTCCAGTAACAAAGTTTAACAAAGTTTTAGGATTATGTAGCTGAATGGTGGATATTCTCTCATGTGGTTATTTAAAACTTGAAATTTAATAGCATAAAAAAATTCTCTCTTGAGGTATTTCAACTAGATGATTGCAGGTAGTCCTTGACTGAAAAATGTAAGTAATGCAACAGGGGTATTTTTGTCATAATATAATCATATCCCTAAGGCTGTAAAAGATACGAGATTTAGCAGAGTATCTATAATTCCCAAGGGGGGTGATTATCTCCTGACAACTACCCACTAGATTTGCCTTGCTTCTTTTATAAGAAGTCTGCAGTGTGTGAGATAATGCAGCTTAATTTCCTAGAAGATAAAGTCAGTTTGACAGCAGTTTCACCATGTTTCACATGAAATAATCTGACATTATGAAATAATGTAACATTTAGAATGTTCTCTAACCATTGAGAATGCTCCCCCAATTCAGTGATCTAGTATAGTAATAAAGATGAGCAAAGCGATATGACCAACAACCTAAGGATATTGGGAACTCAGGAAAGTCAGGAAACATTATGGAAATTTTACTGTCTGTAGAAAATTATAATACTTTTATGGTTGGCTTTTTTTCATAATACTGTAATTACGTAGATTTCTACATTGTGTTTACAGGAGTACAGATGGAACTCAGCTACCTTTAATCTATCTTTTTGGATAAAAGCAGTAAGCTTTTAACACCTCTTAGCTAAACAGTGAGTTTTTAACAACTCTTAGCTTAACAATGCCAAATGTATGTTGTTTCCTGGCCTCATTTTGGAGTCCTTTCTAAGAAGTTATTACTAGAAAGCTGGTGATATCCAGGCTATCCATTTTAAGTTTAATTTATTTTGTCCCTCTGACTGCATTATTGCAGATTCAGCTGATAAAGAACAGGGCAGAACAAAGGATAACATTCGCCTAGACTAAGTAACATATTAAAAGTGAGACATTAATTATCTAAGCTCATACCTTCACCATTAATAGAGAAAAATAAGTCTTTAGACAGTAAACCTTATTATCCCCTTATCTCAAATCTGGTAGATTCTTTATTACAAGATTTTTTTCCCCCCAACATACAGCATTCACCTTTTAAGAAACACATTTTTGTTACAAACAACCTTCTCTAGAATCTAAATTGTGCAAATCTTCATTGAAGTTATCTTTTGCTGTTAGAATAAATATTCTCAAAAACTAAACAATGATAAAACATGTTATCATCAGCTCTTCCTACATGCTGATTGAATAAGAGATCATTGTAATACCTAGTATCAGAGTTCCAAACTTAATTGAACACTGTCTGTGTTAGAAAAACCAAAAGAAGAAGGCAACCCCACCCAGCTGTTTAATTCACACCCAGAAGACAAGGTAACAAAACTAACAAAAAAAAATTATCTCAAAATCCACAGAATTCTAAAGACTGTTAAATTTAAATGACAAAGAATCTACTAATTCTTTTCCAAATTGGCACTTTCAAAAGAAATATTCAAAAGAATGATGGTGCCAAAAATAACAAAGGATTTGCTGACAGATGTGAGTTTGTGTCTTTTTGAGTCTTTTTGCTGAAAATAATCATAAACAGAAAATGGGAAAATGGCTTTGTTCTTATTCATACTAGCACATTATTTCTATTGGCTCAATAGACTGAACTGGTTTGGATATCAAAGTTAGAAATTACTTTAAACAATGTTATCTGGAATCCGTGGAGGGATTAGTATGACATCAGATTCTTGGAAAGCTACAGTGAGAAAATAACACTAAAAGAATGTGAATACTTGTTGACTCTTTTTAAAATGCATTTGCCTTGGCTAGCTTCATGCCTCTCCTGTCTTGCTTTTCCATAGATGTTCATAGCAATTGAGTTTTACATATCTGAATTATCAGATAACTAAATTTGGTCCCATGAGCAAGTAATATTGGTGGAAATACTTGTATTTTTGTTCACTCAGAGAATACAAACTATAGTGTACAACTTATTTGAACAACCAGATCTAAAAAAAACATAGCTAGAAAAATGAGTATAAAAATAATCATGACAAAGAATGACTAGTGGGGAATGAAGCAATGATCACTTTAGAGTAATTTTGAGCAAATGAAACTGAGGAAAAACACCATGATGTCCTTGTCTTAAAAAAGGACAAAATCAAAAGGTAGAAGACTAACTTCTAAAAAGTATTGTTACAAATGGTCCATTTAATTATGAACAATAAATTAACCTTTTTTCTTGGAAAAGGTCAGAATTATTCATCCCTAACATTTAGTCCTATAGGCTGATAACAAGAGATAATTTTAGATAACTGAGCTTATTAAGTCAGTTTATCAGCCTTGAGAAACAATGGGTTGAAAAAAAAAAAAAAGACAAGGTGATTTTAAGATCAACGAAAGTATTGGAAACTTCACAGGCTCATGGACCGGGCACTTTATATTGCATGCAATGCATAGTCCTTCATGTGCTCTAAGTCCAACCCACCAGACTTTCTTCCAAACATAAGATCAGCCATGTAAGACATATGCATTTTAATTAATACAAACATTTTAAACACAGTTAATTCACTTTCAGGCCCTGTTTCAAACCAAATCCTCATGTATGTACCTCAGGCTAACACAAGACATATAATTGGAAGACATAATAGTAGAAATGCTAGGAAAAATTCATGGGACTCAAGAGTTTGAAGACAGAAACTGAAAATGTGCTTCAGGAACTTTGTATCAAGAAACTACCAGTAGTTCTGAGAATCCTAAAAGACCCTGAAGTAAACCAAAGTCAACTTTAGTTTGATTCCAGCAGTTAAAAATGGTAGATCTCAAAGGGGCTGAACTCCTGACATGCTTTCTGCAAAATCAAAACCAGTTGCAAGATTGATAAAGAATATTTTTCAATGAATTTGTTATTTTATGAAAGTTAAGCTTTTCCAAAGGCGTAACCCCAACTGTGAAGAACTAAAGCAATTTTAAGCAATTTTTAGTTCAGATGGAGATAAAATAGGAACTGTCTTCAATCCCTACAGTGTCCTGGCTAATTAATGAAGTATTTATTTCTCATCCTTCTCTTCTAAGCCTTTGGCATTGTTTCACAATATTCTTTATATGAGCTTATTTCCCCAAACAATATTTCTTCTCATAAGAGTAATTATACCTTCTTTACACAGTACTATACATGCACAGACAGAAACAACAGTTCACGGTTCAAATATCTTGTGATATACCTCCTGTAGTCCTGAAACATGGTTTTGCATTTTGGCAATGTTATAATGTGGAGATGCAAAAAAGTGGCAAAAAGAACTAAAAAAAAAATTAGAAAGTTTGGTAAAATAAATGATATTTAAAGCCTGGAGTGGGGTGGGGTAGGAGAGGAGATGTTCACCTCTCTTCAACACCTGTCATTTATTTTTTCAAATTCAGAGATAGCATTCCTGAAGCAGGATGAAGGACTGTAATCGATGTATACTGTTATAGATTTGAGGAAACCACTTCTCACATTTTGGAAAAATTTACTTTAAAATTACACTTCCTTAAAGACACCTCTAGTATTTAAAGTTGTTTCTAAAAAGATATATTTGAAGGTTTAAAAGTATGAAAGGAAGATTAATTTGGGCTTTAAAATTATTAGGACAACTAACAACTCTAAATAGGACTTTAGTTATTGGAGAGTATAACATGAGTGTTAAAAATTTTGTAAATATTTTCAGTAATAGAATTTTGACATAAAAACTTTCTACATTTTAATACAATTGAGAAATTGATATATTCTGTTTGCTGGAGAGATACTAAGCTTGGCATTTGTGATGATGAGAAATGTGGAAGAAATTCTAATATACATACTCATAAAATGCAATTCAGAAGGAAAATTTGTCTCATTATATGACTAAGCATTTTAAACTAAAACCAAAACCACTGTTTTCTGACAAATTTAGCATCAAAGAGAAACTACAGCAAAGCATAATGGATTAATCATTAAAAAATTTGAATTACCCAGATGTCAGCTCTATATGAGTCTATAGATCTTGGCAGGAAGAGATATTGTTTGAAAACAAGACACTGATAATGTTGACAGGAAACAGATTGGAAAAAACTGTAGGACAATGAAGGAGAAATTGGTATCAGACTTCTTTACAGAGTACTCACACTATATCCTGTGAAAACATGGTTTGCAAGTTCTATAATATTTTGAAGGTGGTTTAGTCTACATAATATATATATTCTTGACCTTCAAGGCATGTTTTACTGTATTTCTAGCTCTTTCGCACTGAAATTAATAACGATAATAATAACAGTACTAAAGATAAAAATGTTTCCTTGGAACCATGTCACTATAATACACCTTGGTCAAAGAGAGGGCAAAATTTAGTCCTGATATAGAAAGTTTGCACCTGGTCTATCCTTGAACCTTCTATACACTTAATTTCTTAAGTAATATAGATACACACTATTACCTCCACACTTTTAAAGGAAAGTGAAAGATGTACAATATTTTCGGTATGGGTGATGTATTAGGGTGATGCACTTCAAGAATTAAAAAATAAAAAAGGTAGAAAAAGTTTGTTATGTATCCTTCTGCTAAGTTCAAGGACAACAGTACTTCGAAAAAAAGTTGAAAAAGTTATGAAAATGGGGTCCTAACCTATTCTACCTCAGTATTTTTGTCTGGTTTTGTATTTTAAGAGTGATTTAATTTTACAGTGAATACCAGTCTTCAAAATGGGACTAAAATTAATTACTTGCCTGTCTAGGAAAATCAAAGAGTAGCTAGAACAAATGTATGTATTGTAGGTAAATATAAAAATACAATTAACACAAATTTATATTAAAATACCAAAAAAGATTGTATATAAGACCATTGTCTCTAAAACAGTAAGTAACTTTCATGTGTTATATAGCCTCAATACGGCCTTAATAGGGAAAAGTTCTGAAGATTGTTCTCATATTTCAGGAAAAAAACATGGATTAATTGGGTAAAATACAGAGGAAGTATACAAAAAAGGATTTATCTTCAGAAAATATGACTTCCAAAGTAAGGTGAAAGAAGTAAAAGTATACTGTTGAAAGACAAGAAAATTGGAGATTTACAGAATCACAGAATGACTCATTCAGGTTGGAAAAGACCCTTGGGATCATCAAGTCCAACCATCAGCCCTACTCTACAAAGTTCTCCCCTACACCATATCCCTCAACATCTCATCTAAACGACCCTTAAACACATCCAGGGATGGTGACTCCACCACCTCCCTGGGCAGCCTATTCCACTGTCTGACCACTCTTTCTGTGAAAATTTTTTTCCTAATGTCCGGTCTAAACCTCCCCTGTTGCAGTTTAAAGCCATTCCCTCTTGTTCTATTGCTAATCACCTGTGAGAAGAGACCAGCACCAACCTCTCTACAATGTCCTTTCAGGTAGTTGTAGAGAGTGATGAGGTCTCCCCTCAGCCTTCTCTTCCTCAAACTGAACAGTCCCAACAACTACAATTGCTCCTCATAGGATTTGTTCTCCAGGCCCTTCACCAGCTTCGTTGCCTTCCTCTGCACTCACTCCAGCACCTCGATATCTCTCTCGTATTGAGAGAGATAACCCATCCGGTCCCACAGACTTGTGTGCATCCAAGTGGTGTAGCAGGTCTCTGACCACCTCCTCTTCAACTGTGCTGACCTCATTCTGCTTCCCCTCCCCATCTCCCATCTCATGAGGCTGGGTGTCCAGGGAACAGCCAGTTCCACTGCTAAAGACTGAGGCAAAGTAGGCATTGAGCACCTCAGCCTTTTCCTCATCCTTAGTTACCATGTTTCCCTCTGCATCCAATAGGGGAGGGAGATTTTCTCTAATCCTCCTCTTGCTGTTGACAAATTTATAGAAACATTTTTTGTTATCCTTAACAGCTGTCGCCAAGTTGAGCTCTAGCTGCACTTTGGCTCTCCTAATGTTCTCCCTGCATAGCTTCACTACGACTTTATAGTCTTCATGAGAGGCCTGGCCCCTCTTCCAAAGGCGATAGATTCTCCTTTTGTTCTTGTGATCCAGCCAAAGGTCCCTGTTTAGCCAGGCCGGTCTCCTTCCCCCCCTGCTTGTTTTTCAGCACATGGGAACAGCCTGTTCCTGTGCCTTTAAGACTTCTCTCTTGAAGTATGTCCAGCCTTCCTGGACTCCCATATCCTTCAAGGCAGCCTCCCAAGGGATTTGGTTAACCAATCTCTTGAACAGGTTGAAGTTAGCCCTCCAGAAGTCTAAGGTGGCAGTTTTACTAACCCCTCTCTTTGTTTCTCCAAGGATCAAAAAGTCAATCATCTCATGATCACTGCACCGTAGACAGCCTCCAACCTTTACTTCCCCCACAGGCTCTTCCTTGTTCACAAGAAGCGGGTCCAGGAGGGCAGCTTCCCTGGTCAGCTCACTCACCAGCTGTATGAGGAAGTTATCCTCCACACATTCCAGGAACCTCCTGGATTGTTCCCTCTCTGCTGTGTTGTGATCCCAGCAGATACCCGGGAGGTTAAAGTCCCCCACAAGAACAATGACAAGTGACTGCGAGATTTAAATATTTAAATACATAAAATACAACATCAGAGAGGAAGACAGTATGTTTTTCATGTCCATTATTATAACAGAGAAGATTTAGATTAACCATCAGAAAAGTTTCAAATTAAGTTAATTTGCCAAAGTAGTGCATTAAGTCTTCACCTTTGGAGAACTTCAAGAAAAGTTTGAAGTCATTTGCTAGGAAGGGTTATATATAAATGTTCCAACCTGGGTCAATGGAGTGAATTACATCTGGATACCATTTCTGTTTCCATTTTTATTATTACAACCTTTTTATTGCAAATATATTATAAAAGTACAAACAATTCGATATAATTAATTTCTGTGCTTTGTCAGTGAGAAGTAGTAACACCAAGAACAAAATAAAATAATTACTAACCTGAAAAAAAATCTTGCAAAGAATCAGAAATGTAATGTGATAAATAAAGCAACTTGATATGTCTCTAGCTTTGAGTCAGAGACTCATATTAACCTTCATACTCACTCAGACCCGTATTGCACAAAATTCATATAGCTCTTGAATATTTAGAAGACATGGACTGTAATTATTGACAATGTAGGAAATTTGATGCATAAAATGAAAAATCACTGTATTAACTGTGATTCCACAAAGTCCACAGGTGTAATTTAAGAATATAAATCCAAACTAATATTCTGAAAAGTCTTATACAGTTGCTACTTAACCTACTGGTTATTTTGGCAACCAAATTTTGGATAGCAGCTGTATTGGTATATCAATTCAGTATATTCAGTTACCCTGACACCTGAAGTTCGTGGCCCAGTATATCTTAATTTTAATTCTGTTGGATTTATCTCACAGTCAATCAGACAAGATCCAATGGTCAGGCATTTTGAAATCATTGTTACATCATCTGCAAAGTATATGCTAGTAGAGATAGGGCCTTTATTATTAAGCAGTTTTAGACACAGCAAGAACAAGAGATCATCTGAACACATCAGTGATCAAAGCATTCTTTCAGGATGCATGAAACATATCTCCCTTCCCCTTCTGCCTTCTGCCTCAGGTAATTTAATTTTTTTGGGGCAGTCAAAGAATCACAGAATCAGAAAATCAGAGAATTACAGAATGCTTGACCTTGGAAGTTCAAGCAGGGTCAAGTGGACCAGGTTTCTCAGGACCATGTCCTGTTGCATTTTGAATATCTTTACAGATGGAGACCCCACAACCTCTCTGAGCCACCTATTACAGTTGACCACCTTCACAGTAAAAAAGATTTTTCCTATGTTCAGATGGAAGCTCATGCTTTCTAATTTGTGCCCATTGCCTCTTGTCCTGTCAGTGAATACTACTGAGGTGAGTCTAGCTGTCACTTCTTCATTCCCTCCCATCAGGTATTTGCACACATTGATGAGATCCCCCTTGAGCCTCCTCTTCTTCAGGCTGAACAGTCCCAGCTCTCTCAGCCTCCCCTCATATGTCAGACACCTCATCGCCTTAATCATTGTAGTGGCCTTGTGTTGGATTAGCTACAGTAAGTCTATACCTGTGCTGGGGAGCACAGAACTGGGCACAGTAGTCTAGATGTGGCTTTATCAGTTCTGAGTAGGGGGCATAGGTCACCTCCTTTGACCTTCTGGTAACAGTCCTCCTAGTGCAGCTCTGAATAGCATTATACTTTGCGGCAAGTGCCCATTGCTGGTTTCAGTTCAACTTGATGTCCACCAGAACCCCAACTCCTTTACTGTAAACCTGCTTTCTAGATAGTTATAGGAGCTACATAGCTACGGCAAAATAGGTGTTTTATATATATACACACTTACATAGGTATATATGTATATTTACACAGTTATACATATATACATATATAACTGTGTATATTTGCATAGTTATGTAGTTATTCTAGAAAGCATATTCTGTACATAGATATCAAACTTTCTTCAGTGTCATTTTGCACATTTTTTATTAAGGGTGACTCCTGCCCATCTTAATGTAGTCACCTAATTCTTATTCTATTCTAAAGATGCTTAGTAAGTCAATCATCTTAAAAGAAAGACTTAATTTCACCACACAGGCAATAAAAAACAAAGAGGAGTGCCTCTATAGACAGAGACATTGCAGTTTTCACCTTAGAAGCCATGATACTTGACAAGCATCCTACAATAAATTATTACTTCAGTATAATATTAAGATCTTTACAGATGCTTTAAAATCTATAGATACATTAAGTACATTAACCACATCTGTCAACATACAAACTAAAGTTGACATTCTACACAGGGAAGTGGTCTCTCATGTTGTAATGAGCATGTTTTATTGATGTGAGCAAAAATGCTTCTAATTTCTCTATCCAATGATGTAGAAGAGAATATATGTTAAACATGGTCAAGTCAGTGAGGAGAGCATCATACTGCAGTTGAACGCACTGCTAGTTATACAGTATACAAAGCACCAATTTTGATAAAAGAGTCAGACTTCTCTAAAAATAGTCAGTGTATCACATGAACTGTTGTGCTACATTTTGTAGAACTTTGTCTTTTTTTGCAAACATTCACAAAATTCTCAGGTCTGAGAATTCTAGCATTTGTAGACAAAGCTATTTTTAATGTTAGCTTACAAGTTGTTTTTTCTCCTTTTTATTTTATGTGGCAGATGTACAGGCAAAAATGAAATCTACAGAAATGGTTCTGTTTCAAAAACTTTTGTGTCATTAAGAAATTTCCAAATATGAAAAAACCCCAACCCAAGAAACAAACCCCAAGCATTTAGACACCTCCTTTAGAAGATCTAAATCTTCCCTGAGTCTTGTATAAATTAATCTATATCACTAACACCTAGATTTTATTAGTCTTTTTAGAATGGTTGCTGCTAAAATTCATTTGGCTTAATGGTAACCCAGAAGCATGTTTCAGTAGTCTTTTTTTTTCCCCTTTAGTCCTTTTCTGTATGCTCATTTTTTCTCTGCCCTCTTCCTTAGCACTAGTATAATTCCTCTTCCTGTTTTTGTCATTCTCCTGTTACAATATTTGTTTATCCTGCTTTGACTTGTATGGCTCTGTTTAAGGCATTATCTTTATAATTAGAGAATTAGTGCATTACAATACCAATGTTGTTATACCAACATTACAATACATAGCTTGTTCTTATAGTTTCTAGCTGTCAAAAGTATGTACAAAATAATGTGGTTATGAGAGGAAAGTGGTAATAATAATAATAAACTGTGACTGCTTGTTATCCTGACCTGATTTCTTGTTGTGGTGTTTTAGATATTTTAAATCTGTTTTGTAGTATCATGTACAGATTTAAGAATGAATTGTGCATTTCATTCCTACCTTTCTGAGTGTTGCATTGTGTGTAATGATGCAACAAAATCAAGGATGACATATTAGCAGATAAAACGCTTGACATCCATCACTGATGAAACACATTCAGCCAATGCATATACTTAACCTTTATGCATATAGGTTAAGGACAAAAGCTGTCCTTTATTAGTTCACAAAATCTGCAAATGTCATGTGTAGGACCATAAATATTTCTCATAATGGTTAGAATAAGTGATTTTATATGTATTTGAAGAGTAGTACCTCACTGAAATTGTAGAAACAAAATGTGTATGTTTGTATTATGTGTGTATTTGTGTTGATATAGAGTCATAGAATCATAGAATGGTTTGGGTTGGAAGAGACTCCTTCCAGGGAGGGGGCATCCACAACTTCTCTGAGCAACCTGTTCCAGTGTCTCATCATCCTCACAATGAAGAATTTCTTCCTTATATCTAAACTAAATCTACTGTCTTTCAATTAAAAGCCATTACCCCTTGTCCTATTACTACGCTTCCTGAGAAATAGTCCCTCCCCATTCTTCCTCTAGGTCCCCTTTAAGTACTGGAAAGCTGCTATAAGGTCTCCCCAGAGCCTTCTCTTCTCTTGTTGAACTTCATGAGGTTTGTATGGGCCCATGTCTCAAGCCTGTCAGGGTCCCTCTGGATGGTATCCCTTCCCTCCAACGTGTGGACCACACCACACAGCTTGGTGTCTGCAAATTTGCTGAGGGTGCAGCAATTATCTGCCTATGTATGCTTTAAAAAGAGGGAGGCTAAGGAGTGTGACTGGTCTGCAAGTATTTCAAACAGCCCAAAGGCAGCATATGCTTTTTAATGCACTGTTTAAAATGTACCAGTTAACATATATCTAGGTATGTGGTTCAGGCCTGATTCTACACCCCATCAAGTCAATGAGAATTTGGCCACTATTTTCAAAGAGATTTGGACTAGGCTCAGCTTCAGATTAAGAAAATAAATAATGAAAAAATATTCCTGATTTTTTTTCTAAAAGTATCCAAATGCAGTTCACTTCGTGTGACCCTGAAAACTCACAGCAGTATCAAAAACAGTTGTGTAATTAGATGCCAAATTAATCCACCTGGACCAATTAACCCAGAAAAGCCTCCCAGTCTCAGTAATGCAATGTCAACAGAAATAAAATCAGAAAAGAGAAAAAGGTTGAGTGAAGAAAGCTTCTTCAGAAAATCGGAAAAGAATTAGGGATAATTATAAAGAAGTCTGGGATCAAAGAGATCTTGCAGACAAGTTTGCATCAGAGTGCAAGATAATAATACAAATCATCATATGATACTTGTAATTCACTGATGCACTGAAAAAAGTTGACAAATCACGCTATTGAAATCTTTGCTACTTATAAGTTTCTTGTTCTCTTTTTGTATGTTTTGTGGGGTGGGGGTTTTTTTGAAGGGAGGAGGAAGAATGATTTCTGTTAAATTTCCTGACATTTCACTTGTCTAAAATTAGCTGGAACACATATCTGTGAAGAACTACAAAGCTGCTCTACTAAAGCAGAGTAGAGAAAATGTTTGATTACTAGAACAAGAACTGTACATTCATGCAACTGTGGGCTTTTGTTGCTTACTGGGATCCCATCTATTCCTTTCACTTTTTAGTTATTGATGACAAAATATAAACATACACAATTACAAACTCTCATATTTTCTTTGAAGAAATTTTAAACTTGGTTAAATTCTCATATTTGTAAAAACAGCATCTAAAGTAGTTTATAAATTAACCACCAGAGCTCAAGTTCTGTGAAGGGAAGCAGAACAAGCACAGGCCAGATTATCCATACCAGTTACGGACTAGTACATGCTAGCATGTGCAGAAATTGGAGGTAATAGGTCTAGGTTAATGCTGCATGATTGTTAATGCATAAACTGATTGGAGGATACATTCAGTTATCTTCCTTCTTTTTTTCCTGTTACTCTTTTCCTTTCTCACTCCCCCCCCCGCCCCTTTTTTTTCTTTTTTCTCTTTCCAAAAGGATCTCTAGTATTATACTTTCCATTTTTAGTATCAGCAACTTCACACTTCATGTTGTTTGCACTGTTTGCTGGTGAATGATGAATAATATAAATACTTTAAAATACATTCCATATTTAGCGTAAACTATTGATTTTTTGCCCATTATGAGCTAGGATGGAATTTGAAACTCAAAGAGTAGATTCTTAACATACGTAAATCAGAATAGCATTACTAATATAAGTAGTGATTTTATGAATATAAGGTGCAAATATAGGCATGAGTGTCTTGCTCTTCTTACAGAAGTAACATGACAAAATAAAACATATTACACATACATCTCCAGAAAATACCTTTAGAGCCAGATATACTTTAAAAAGTTGTTAAGGTTTTCAGGAATTCATGCTTGTGCATTTTTTAACTTCATTAATAGATTTAGCGATTTGTATTTGGACTAGTTTCAGAATGTTTGAACTGCTTTTTGATGGAAAAGATTGATTTTATTCTCTACATTGATTTTATTCTCTACATTGAGTGTACATTATATGTACTTGGGTTTTTTTTAATTGAAATAACACTTAATATGAAAGAAAGTGGAATTTAGTACTGTCTTTGCCAGGGCTCATTATAACCCTAGTCATAGTGGTATCATTTACACACAGAATTAATGTGGCTAAATCTTCATTTCATCAAGATTTTCAACTTCATTAATTTGCATGATACAAGAATAGTAACTGTAATCTCCTTTTCTCAGGCAGATCCATCAATATTTGGGACTTTGTAAGTGAAACCAAAGAAGAACAAGACAGAGTAAAGGAGACAAACAGATTTGCTGTAATTTAATCTTAATAAGAAATTGTCAATTCCTAATAATGTCTTTTCCAGTCTACCCTTTATGTCTGTAGAGCGTACTAGGAGTTAAAAATGCATTTTCAATTATTTGTCCCAGGCTGTTTCCTTTAATAGAAATTAAATAATAATTTAGAATCCAATGTTCATAGCAAATATTCAGTGGCAGATAACTGATAGCTTGATGTTGAAGGATGGAAAGACCTAGAACTAGATGGCTGAATGTGTAACACATGATGGGAATCATGATGTTTTTTGTAGTACACTTAGCTCAACAATAATTCATAGTTCACAGATGTAATTATACATAAGGAAATTCACATTTAATAGATTTTTATTAGGATTCGAAGCTGTCCATTCCATTGCAGTTTTGTAATTATGGTTTAATTTGGTCTGGCTCTGCTGAAATTTTATTCAGGGCAAGTAGACACCAAAATGGAGTTTGATGCAATTCAGCAGAGTCATGGTTTGAATCTAGAGGGCAACTGAGTACCACAGAGCCACTGACTCACTCCTTCCCCCTCAGGGATCAGGAGCAGAAATACAGCCAAAGGCTCAGGAATCGAGACAAGGACAGGGAGGGATGACTCACCAACTGTGGTCATGAGCAAAAGACAAACTCCATGGGGGAGGAGAAAGAACATCAATTTAATTTGAACACCACCAACAACATTAATTTTCCAATTAAACAGAGTAACACAATGAGAAAAACAACCACATTTTAAAATCGCCTTTCCCCCACCCCTGCCTTCTTCCTGGGTTCAGCTTTGATCCCAATTTCTCTCCTGCCTCCCCACCAGTGATGCAAGGGGGAAGGGGATGGGGGTTGCACTCCATTCATCATCCGTTGTTTCTGCTGCTTCTTCCTCCTCAGGGGGAGGACTCACACTCTTCCTCTGCTCCAGCATGGGGTCTCTCTTATAGGAGACAGTCCTCCATGAACTGCTCCAATATGAGTCCTTCCCACAGAGCTGCAGCTCTTCACAAACAGCTCATGTGTCCCTGTCATAGACTGCAGTCCTCCCAGCAACAGACTGCCCCAACGCGGGCTTCCCTCAGAGCTCCAGCCTTCTTCGAGTGCAGCCACCTTCTGTGGTGTGGGGTCCTCCACAGGCTGCAGGTGGGCATCTGCTCCACCATGGATCTCCATGTGCTGCAGGGGCACAGCCTGCCCTCTAATTATGGGCTGCAGGGGAATCTCTGCTCTGGCGCACCTCCCCCTTCCTCCTCCTTTCTTCTACTGACCTTGGTGTTTACAGAGGTATTTCCCTCACAACCCCCCTCCTCTCAGATTCCCCTTCTTAAATACGTTATCACAGAGGCACAGTCACTGTTGCTCATTGGCTCATCCTTGGCCAGAGATGTGTCCGACCTGTAGCCAGGGGAGCTTCTAGGACTTTCTTAGAGAAGCCACCTCTGTAGCCCCTCCCACACTGCCGAAACCCCTCCACACACAAACCTGACACAAGCAGTTATGGTTTGGTTTGGTTTGGTTTGGTTTGGTTTTGGTTTGGTTTGAAGTCTGAAGCATCTTTGGCACAAATCTCATAAATAAACTAAACATAGTTTGGGTTTGTATATTTGCCTAGTATCACTGCAGTTGGTAGAGGAATGCAATAGTTTAAAATCTTATTTGTTTCAACCTAGGACATTTTATGGTATTTTTAATGTAACCAATAATTGTAATCCATTGCAGAGAACACTACAGAGGAACTGAGGAAATTTGGTTTTCTGACACTGAAAAAACCTCATGACATTTATGAGTGTGTTGGCTGGTCATTTAGCCAGTACTGCATGACTTTTAATCCCTGATGACCTACATTAAATACTAAAAGGAAAAAAAAACTCATGAAGGAAATTATAAAGTTTTCATTATTCTTTTCTTCAAGACTTCTAGATGCTTACCTATAGATAATGGTGCCCCATTAATCACAGTAGATTTTAAAAATAATTTTTATATATTAAAATGCACTCACATCAAATTAGAAGTATTCAATCAACTCCAAAATAGAGAGCTGTAGGTAAAACATAAATAACAATTGTTAGGAAAGCTTTATATGTCTAACAACTCTGTTTCTTTTTAAAATACTACAACTATTTAAAACTTCTATCGTATTTCACACACTCTAACTAGATTTCTCTGTAATGATATAAATGGGATTTTTTTGATCTAAAAATAACCATTTGATTTGTATATTTTTAAAGGAACTTCTTGTCTTAGGTTTAAGACAAAACTCTATTTTTATTGACACGTCTCTGTAGAAGGTTAAGAATAATATCACTTCTGTATAAAAAATTCACTCTGTTGAAGTTTGCATGTTTTTCTTTGATGTTTCTATGTTTTTCAGTTTCTCTTACTATATTATGTTTTCTAGGGGTTATGAAAACTCTAATTAGATTTTGTTTCAAAGTCTATTCATTTTCTGCTTTTCGGAATGAACTGGTTACATCACTGAAGAATTGTCACCCACTCTGTTTTTCCCAATCTTGTGATGTTATTTCTATAAAATTCATATTTCCAGACTGAAAGTTTGACAATGTAAATCCCAGTTGGTCTTTCTGGCTATCTTTTCCAGATGAATAAAATGTAGTTTAAACATCCTTCAATGTACACAACAGTTAATTGCCAAACAAGCCATTCCATCAACTACTTGAGATTCACAAATAATTCATTGACTTTAAGCACAATGAATGCAGAACTACATTCAAAAGTGCTTTGTGAAAATGTTTTTAAAAGTCATTACTTCCCTCTGGAGGGAAAGTGGAGAAAAATAGTATCTCAGGAGAAGGAAAGAAGTCATTGATCTTACATTAGATGATAACACAAAAGGAACTTGGCCTTATGACTAAGACAGCCATCTAGCTAGGGGTAAGTCTGGGCTGTGATCTTACTCTAGTAACTGTTTTGAAATGTACAGTTTTAATAGTTATCAGATAAGATACAGGAAGGTTCAGAAGAAGGATCTTAAACGAGGAGTAGCCCAAAAAGCCTGAAGACCTATTCATCTCAGCCTCAAATAGATATAAAAGGCAAGATTCAATTGCCTAATTATTTGTGCTTAGTATCATTAGTCCCTGTGAAGCCTCTAACACCTGTTCTAGGACGATTTGGTCCTTAGATCTCTAAGTCCAGAATCATGTGTATCAACCTTTCACATATGTCCTGATTACACTGTGGCACTTGAAATTACAGTAGATAACTATTAGTGTATAACCAAATCAAGTCCTAGAGCTCATTTGAATATAATGGAGGCTTAGAAATCTACCTCACATATATACATCTCTTTATAAATATTACCTCAAAGTTCTTAATCTAAAATTATAACCCAATCTTTTTTGCTGAGTTACTACAGCAAGATTCAGTTCTTAAGCACAGGCATCTTATATAATTTTAGGGTTCATGGGATATCCTGTTTTCCTTCCAGTTAACATTCCAGAAAAAAACGTACTACATATATGACCTACAATATAGTCCACTCCCATAAGGGCATCAGAGGTAGCACTACCACTAGTCTCTCTCTGAGATCTTATCATGCTGCATGTACTTTTCCTTTTCCTAAAAAAAGGTTGACTTCTCTGCACAAACTTTCTATGCAATCTTAGACTCTCACTGGGGTTGGTGGGCTGACTTCATACTCTGTGACATGGATGATTTTTGAAGTGAGACTCTATCTGTTTACTTTACTGGTCCCCCTCTGGGACCATTTCTGGAGTCGGTTTGGTTTGTCCTCCCACCTTTGGGATAGTTGAGTCCCCATCTGGGATTGGTTTGTACTTCCCACTGGGATGGTTTAGTGCCTTCTGAAATCTGTCTAATTCCCTTGATGCTGATATGATATACCCATATAAGTGATCATTCATAAATATATCTGCTATTATATAGTTTAATTTGTTTCACTAATGATAAGTTTGTAGTAGTTTGTAAAAGTATATACCTACTTGGTTGTTGTTGTTATTGGTTGTTGCTAGAATAATGATTGATGCTATATTATTGATTGCTGATAGTAATTTAGAATAGCTTCAGATATTTATATATTTGTTTCATTAGTCATAGGTATGTGGTGATTTTTGTGACATATTTGCTAATGGTGTTTTGTGTTCTGTTTGTGGTAATCTGTAATAAAATAGAGAAATTTAGAGGATAAAGCCTCCATCTCCTTGTGTATTACAGAATCTTTAGAGCCTACAGTTACAACCTATACACCCACAGGCCAGGTAACCCTTCAGGTCGTGACAGTCTCCCTGAATAAATATTCTTTACTGGAACATATAGCCTACTTCTATACTTTTGAATAAAATATTACCTTGGACCAAACCCTGGCCACTTTATACCAACTGGCTTGCATTCACATTGATTACATTTAGTCTTTCTAGAACACATTTCTCTTCAAGACAGCCAGTTGGATTGGTCCAAAACAGAGGGAGATAATTAAGACATCAGTTAAGCTGTACAGATCATCAACATTACAATGCTTGAGCTTGCTCCATATACCCACAAATATCAAGTAAGCAGGGATATGTGGCAAAAAGAAAAAGATGAATCAAATCTGTCTGTCTGTCCAATCTTACCTGGCCTGGAGATATTCAAGTCCTTCTGAATGCTAAGCAGATAGCTTTTGAGTTTGTCAGAAGTGAACTGAATGCATAACTGTGAGATAAATGTATAAAAGGAATGTCTCCAAAGTTCTTAACACCAGATTTCACCTGTGGGAATGAAACACTGCAGTTTAATGAACATTTCTGCTCAGAATATCAGAATGGCACCTCTAGTATACTCTGTACAATAAGATTACTCTTATTTAGTAATCACACATGAAAGAGATCTAACCTTGCTTTTCAGTACATTTTTTATTCAAGGACAATAATTATATTTGCATCAATTTCAGAGCATGAGAATTTGCAATCTGATCATTTCCAAGCACTGGCTCCAACATCGCCAAATTTGAAAGATTAATATGCTAGAGAATCTTTCAGATCTCAGAGACTATCCTGCAAGAGATACTGCAGGAAGCAATATCCGTGCTGGATTTATTCGTGCAATATTCATCAGCCTGTCTCTCCCTCTACTCACAATATTTTATACCTACTTTTAAAAACTGTGTATGATATGTAGAGGAACTATTTGGTAGTGTCTAATAGTACAAGCAGGCTAGTTTTCTTTGGACACAATTAAAAGTCATTGTACCACAAGCTAGAGCATAACTTAACCATGTGTTCCTTCACAGCAAAAAGTGAGCTGTTAACTCATCATTGCTGCACATTAATAATTTATTACAGACTTTCCACATTGTTGATTCTAAACATAGTAATTTGACTCAGTTACAAGAAGCTTGTAATGAACCTATAAAGATGTCATATGTATTTAAAAAAGCCTACTGTGATGTGACTGGGCAAAAAGCTGAAATAATCAGCATAGGTAAGATGTACAGAGTTGACTGAGTCACTGAGTCAGAATACGTTTACCAGGAAATTATAAACAAATTCTAAAAAATATCTGTAGTCATTATGGCCTCACTTTTACTGCTTTACAGTCTGATTTCACCAGGAGTCTTCTGTATTACAGGCTGAAGAGGCAGAACTTTCCTTCATCTTCACTCTGCTTTTTAGTTCCCTTTTAGCACTATCACAGCCTGTTCTAAATCATATATTGCTATCTGTAACAGCTGGCTATCAGTAGCCCGTGGATTCTCACACAGAACTCTAGCCTGGGGATCATGAATCTGTTACTGATCTAAAATAGCTGGATGATTATATTTCAGGGCACAGTGCAAACATTTTTTATACTCATCATTCCTCAAGACTATCATTGTGACTAATAGAAATGATGGTTTGGATGGATGATGAACACACTCTTTAAAAAAATGTCCTGTACTTTTTAACTGGAGTGTATAAAGAGCCATGATGACTCAAGAAAGTGCTTCAAGGGCACCCTAAGGGCATGCATGATTGAGTATAATTTACCAACCAACTCTTTTGAGCTCTTAGCTGCAAACAGGCAGCAATGGAATGCCAAGGTGATAAAAAGTCCTAGGACCTTTTGAGCAGAAACAGAATGCCCCCCAGCTTTTATTGAAAAATGTGCAGGATGATACACCAGAAACAATAGGACCAGACCAGGTCATTTCCTGCATAGGATTACATAGTGTTTCAGAAAAAATTGCTGAAAGTACTTAGACTTTTGATGTCCTTTTCACACGTTCTTTGTTTTATCACTGAGTGTCACTATGGCACAACCATGTTCTGTCATGAGGAGCTCATAATGGTGACAAAAATTTCTGTCATATATATAAAAAATGTCTGCCACTTCTATAAAGAAGTAAAGTTTTCCCTTAACAAAACATTGAATCCTAACAGATTTATCCAATACGTAATATCGACTATGAATAAATTAAGGTAATCTCAATACTCTTTTCTACTTTCCTCTATTTGTGGTCTTTCTCGTCAATTAATTTCTTTTTTCTTTGTGCCAGTACACTATGAATTAGTGGCTAAAGGAAATATGCAAATTCAGTATCATACCTCAAGTTTAACAGTGAATTTATATTCAGTTTAGTTGGCATGTCTCTGTTTCATAAATGTCTTCTACATGTTTCACTCTTTCAAGACATATTGTTTACAGTGTTCGACTGATAGTGTGGGGTGGGGGTTTCTAGTTTCATTTTTCCAATAGTAATGTGTCAGAAGCTTTTTCTCATCCTTAAATTTGTACCATAATTTCAAACAATGAGATTGTTAAAACTGGAAAAAGTAAAAGTAGTAAGTATCTCAATTATCTTTTAATTAAGCAAGAAAAGGGAGAATGAGTACAGAGACTCATTTTCACACAGTATTAAAACACTGGTTCTAGACACAACTTGGCTAAATGAAAAACCTCAAACCACATCATTATTTTTTATTGCTGGTGCAAAGCAATGTTTATCTAATATTCCTCTTTATGACTATCCCTTATGTAATTCGCATACTTACTTCCAAAATGAAAAATAATTCATCTGATGGTAATTACACCTGGCTAACATTCAGAATATAATTCAGTAAATTTATGATTTTTCAAGTTATTATATATTACATATTTACATGTAAACACATGAAAATATTAACAGAGTTACACCAATAGATAGAAAAATAATTCCTGAAGGACAAGGTCAAACAATAACTGCTTTGAATTCAAGGAATTTATTTCAATCAGTCATAACCATTATCATTCTTATTGTAAGTAACTAGACTGGTTGACTGCTGTATCTTATACAGTTTGACCTGTTTCTGGAGAAGGAGCAGCAAAAAAACCCACAGTGGAAATTTCATGATTCATTGCACACGGACATATCTGCTGAAACATACAATGGCTGACTTGTACTCAAGATGAGCACCAACATCCCACCTGGGACCCTTTTTAAATTATCCATTTTCAGTGTTTAGGGAGAAGCTGTAATCTCCTGGTGATGATCTTTTAAAATAGATGTGACATCAGGAGAAAATAGTAAGGCAATAAGGTAGGAAAAAAAAATATTTATTTCAACCTCAATATTACTGGTAAATAAGCAAGCAATATGCTTTGTTTCTAAACTTCATTATACTAGTGATTATATTAGTAAAGGATAAATTATATATACTTGCTTGTATGAAAAGAAATCACTCTCAAAGTTTTGCAGTTCAGATCTTTAATGACCTAGAATGAGTAAATTCAGATGTGAATATATTGATTCTATGTCTCTTGTTAATTATGTTCCATTGTGAATATTGGTATCAATAATGGTTTTATTTATTTTATCACATATTTTATGGCACTGATGTTCTGTAGTGACAAAAGTGTTCATGTCTGTAGTTCCTTTTGGGTTTAGCTTCAAACATAGAAGGTCACATCTTACTGCTAAATTTAAATAATACCCGGAGATGTAAAACCAGAATACCCTCCTATAGCTGTAACCGTATGTGTAAAACATTTTAATCTCATCTGTGCCATACAACCCTGCATGATATTGACTGTATCTGTGTCATATAACTGTAAGAAACTCTACTAACACTGCTCGACAAATCTAAATCAGAAAAGACAGATAAATAAAAATTTTATAATTAATTTTTTATCATGGTCCAATCTAAATATTCCACAAGAAAAGTATCATGTCTTATGTTATTAAAACCTTACAATTAAAGAGCCCCAATTAATATATATAATTATGTATAAAATACTTATAAGTTATGTATGAAATTACAAATATGCATATAAACAAATTCATAAAAATTTTAAAAAATATACATAGTTATGTACTTTGTTATGCACAGATATAAATTTAAAACATTAAATCATGTAAACCTGAACATATTTTGACATGTGCTGAACATTTTTTCCCTGAAATTTCCATTTTATATGAAAATTAATGTTTTATTTTAACTCAAAATGGAAAGAATTGTGTATATAACTGAAAACTGTGATACAACCTTTTTTCCTTCTTCTTTTTCTTCCATAATATCTGATAAATATCAACATTTTAAGTTTCAATTAGCTAGATTAAAAAAAGAGTATTGGGTTCCCACTCTTTTTTTTTTTTTCTTTTTTTTCTTTTTTTTTGATGGTGGTGAGTGAATTCTCCTTTAGTAGGGCTGCAGGTTCCTTTTGATTTATAGGTATGCAGCCTTAAGGAGCATGGTCTAACAAGTTAGTCATACTTACATAAATATTAAAACTTCTTCTTATCAAGAAACATACTGTATATTTTTTTTCTGGTTATTTTTGAACTTATTTTAATATGTTGATGCATGTCAATCCCTGTTCTTTATTTTTAATACACTGTAAACCTACTGTCTCCAGGTGCCCTGAATGCACATTTTTTTGCCCACATCATTTTCAGTCATATCACTTCATCTGGCACTGCCTATCTCCCAAGAAACCTTTGAAGCCTGGGTCTTCTGTAGTTGAGATGATACTGTCTTCAGGAATTCGGGAAGTAAAAATTAGCACAAGATTTCACTTGGAGTTGTACAGTTACTTATTCTTGCACAAGACTATTAATCTAAAGCATTTCATATAATACTATATCAGGTTTATTTTTAATCAAATAAAATTAAGAAAATGTTGAATGTAACTGAAATTATACAACAAAGAGTTGAGTGGTATTTATATTCTCCATAGATTCATATTACTGTGGAACAATTTGCAGAAAATCACATGGAAATGTGAATAGTATTAATCTGTATTTTTGTAATTTAAGCTTATTTTCCTTATTAATCAAATAAAATATAAAATATTTCAATCTCATTAAAGTACTAAATATGCAAGAACATAAAGGAATTCAGGTAGAACAAGATTTGAAATTTTGTTTTTTGTATAGTAGAATTGGCAAATGTACAAATGACTGATGCAAACATGCATAATTTTCTTCTATCAAATGTAGAAAAAAACCCAAACCTTCTTTCAATATGGCTAGCACAGTGTTTCCATACAAGATAAAAAATATTCTTCTGATCTATGATTATGCTATAGGGAAACATTAAAAGTTCTGAAGCAAAAGGAAATATGCACTTTAAAACTTAATGCTGTTAAAACACGTCAATACATTCAAACCACCCAGATCCACAGTAATTTTTTGCCTATAATCATAAGAATCCTACTACCTTGAGTTACCTTGGTCTTCATTAGTGCCACCAAAAACCTTAAAAGACTTTTGGATAGGACTATTACAGAAATTGAACCTTAATTGGAACTTAATCTCTATAATTATGTATAATTACCCATGTTTATTACTCCTACGATGAGCACACATTTTTCTTTAACTGTAAAGCAAAATGAGTTAAAGCTTCTAGAAGCATTGGATAATGTGATTTGTATGCACTTCACTGACTTTATGAGGCTGTATAGTTTTAAAATTCAATTAAAAATATATTTTCACTCTTTGGCCTTTGACTTTGGTAAGGAACATGAATGGAGAAAAGTACAGGTCTTGATGGCAAGTGACACCCTTTCATTTCTTTTATTCCTTGAAACATGGGCCAAAAATACTGTAGTACTGTCCTTTGCATGACTTCTTTCCGTTCTGAAATATTCAGATGAACCGATGTACAAACACAAGGCAAAAGAAGGCACATTTAATCTATTATTTTTCAAAGATAAGTATGATTAAATCAGACTCACTTAGCCTCAGTTTTTACTTGGGACTATTTAAATGAAAGTCATGTTGGTTGTCACCCCAGGGATTAGATTTATGATAATACAGCACAGTAATTTGTAAAACTACTCTTCATAACTAATGCAACTTTCTTGAATGAGTTTCACCATTTGTAAAAAAACTGTCACATGCTGTGACTTCTGTTTGTGCATTGTGACCTCAATCTTTTAAAATTCAATAGTTGTGACAGCAGGATTTTTATTCAGTGGCCACCACTGCCATCAATTCTGTGAAATCAGTTACGAGGTTAGATCCATTTACTTTTATAATCAGGACTACCACTGCACCTGTCTCAGTGAAGTGTTAAGGCTTGGACAACAGGCCCAAGCCAGAGTTGACGTATAGATGAATCCTGTATATTTTATAACTGATAACCATTGTGCTAGTAGGTATTGTACTAAGTTATAACAACCCACTTATGCTGGTGTAAAAAGTGCTAAAGCATGGAAATACTGAAGCCTGAACGACAGGCCCCAAGCCAAAGCTGCTAACTTAGAATGAAATCATTAAGAAAGTATGTAAGCTCACTAGTGAAAGCTGCAGCTTAGAATATAATCAGTAGTGAGGACAAAATGCTGAGAGAATGTATCCAACTTCCCTTGTTTAGCCTTGTTCAAGGCTGCGAACCCACGTATTTGGCCTTGTTAGAAACACCCTTGGTCTCCCACCCCAAGCCCTGGCCAGGCTTTGGATGGAATCCAACAGGAGAATGAAACCAGAATTTTTCCACTCAAAACAAAGGTGTCAGATTTTCTGGCTTGTCGATCTCTGATATATAAGGCTGGGCCCGTTTGCAGTGACTTTGGATGCCTCACCTATGGGTGGACGCACCGTGTAGGATTTCCCACTTGCCGGGACAGGCTCTCCAAATCCTCGCTGTAACCGGGGCTCCCCAGCGACTGCGGATCTGGATGATGGTAACATATGCAAGTGGTGATGTATCTTTCTTAATCACTGTTCTCTCATGTAGTAATGATTTGATGCATTACCCTGTATTTTCCTGTTTGTTGCTTTAGGTGCACTATTCTGCTTCTTCTTACTGCATGTTTTCTGTATTACGCTGTTACATTATTTGGTTATCACCAGTAAAATACGTCTACTCTTTTCATTCTGGTGTCCGAGTTTAATTGGTATCCTTAATCAGCAAAACACTCAGTTACTTACAGATGTCATACTTGTGGTGCTCCAGGGATAAGGAAGTACTACTGCTGTACAAAGTGTTTAAAATACATCACTATTCTGATTTGATAGTAATAATTTTATATAAGGAAAAACAAAGGTAAAATCCCAAACTTTTTTACTCAAGTTCAGTTTAACAAGAAAGTACTGTGCCATTTCTAAAAATTAAGTGGATGGTAATGTTAATAAGGTGTACAAAGTCAGTGTTGTTTTCTTTTGTATGTTTCTATGAAATCAGCTACTGATTACTATTAGAAATTCAAGCATGATTTAACATATATGTTGTGATGAAAGGTGACAGAAATCAAACTGTATATACATTATTTAATTTTTAATGTATTTTTTCTTTATCTTGTGGAAATGATCGCCTGCATTTTCAATATCATATATTATTATTGGATAAGGGAAAATACAGATGTATAACAAATTTAAGTAAAGAAGTTTGATAGTTGCTATCAATTATGTCAAAGTTAGATAGATGTTAAGATGTCACTAACCAGAAGTTGGAGGATAATTATATGTATCTAAATCTATGTCTGGGTGTGGCTGTGGGTATGTGTGCACTTTTGATTTTGTTATCTAACCTGAATTTCTGAAATCTGGGACGATGAAATAAGAATGCATGCATGATCAAGACCATCACAAGGAAAACTTGAGAATCATACTTTATCACTCAGAAAGAACCATATCCTAAAAGTGTTAATTGCATCTAAAGAAATAAAAACCCTGATTAATGGTTCACTGATGACTAGACCATCTAAAAAATATACATTGATGGACCAAATTGAAGACAATCCCCCTATAGGAAAATCAATTATCTTTATACAGAGATCGCAACTTCAAGTGACCTATAAATAATAACATAGATCGAGTCCTGCCTAGATTGGATTTACAAGACTGAAGCAAACACCACTGAGTTGTACAAGTCCCCTTTTTCTTCAGAACTGTTATGCATAATTGGCAAATCTGATACCCTGCATCATTCTGTTACTAATGTTGGTATTGTCATACGGACAGGTAAGGGAATTGTTTGTATGTGGTCAAAGGATTTGTTGATGGTTCTCGGTTTGGTTACCTCCTCAGACTTGCCAGCCACACTGGATGTCACAACTAGTGGAGACTGTGAGCAACGTTGGCTGTAATTTAGATGCAGGTCTGTACCAAGATAAATTTAAACCACGTAATGCAAATGTAAAGAAAAAAAAATAGTTCTGCACTTTTCCCTAAAACAGCCTACCGTGATTATATTAGAATACTTCTGGTGTTTGCCTTCAATTAATATTCAAGGTAATGGTAATATAAGTTTATTCAAACATATATTGGTAGAAACGGTTAAGGAAAACACACATAAAATAGAACAGGTGGATTCAGGCTCAACCTGGTGAAGGAGCAAAGACAATGAAGGTGTATTCTATCACATGAAGTAAGTGGGCATTTACTTTATTAGGTGAGGTTAAGTAGGAGCTGCTTTCCTCTTTGCCTGTCTGGAAAATCTGATTCAATACCATTGAATATTGTTTCCCAGTATGGAGCATGTTGTATACGATGGGACACAGATTGGCCAAATAAGATTAAACAGTCCCCAAACATTTGCCTAAGAATTTATGTCAGAATGTGAAGATGCAGATTTTGAAACAAAAAATATTTCCTGCTCTTTGTGCCAGTTTCTCCTGCTCTTCTCATTCTCCTGGATAACGTAGGGAAAATACTGTTGAATTAGGATTAAAAAAATCCATTGATCATCATGAAAGTAATGTTTCACACTGAGCATCATATACTCTGAAAAGTATAATACAGTTTATTACTGTTTCTTGCCTTGCCTTGCCTTGCCTTGCCTATATAGATATAGATAAAGAAATAAATGAATAATCTCAGGATTCACTCTAACATTAGACCCCCCTGTATGTATGAACAAGATAGAGGCATATCAGCAAAATAGAGGCGTAGTCATGCTTGGATCCAATGGATACAGGCAATACTAGAAAGCCATTCAAATTGTAGATGGCTGTGTCTTTTTCCGTATTAGGTATCTGAAAAGCTGAAGGTGACTAATCTTTTTTAAACTTAATAGTCTCAGATATGTTTAGATAGTTGAATTCAAATGACTCCTGCATTTATTTTTTTTTTTTTTTTAGGAGCTTGGTTCATGAAAAGGAATTAAAAGAGAAGAGTTAGGCATCAACATTCTCCTTAGAGTGAACAAAGGGAATCCTGTCCTTGTACTAAAGCACCTGAAGACATTAAATCATGGAAAAAACTCCAAACTGAATACAGAACTGATGTAAACAAGACAGAAAACCAAACTCCAGTAAATTCTATAAAACACTGCACCCTTCTTGCACTAGTTTTTTTTAGTGATAGAGTCAAGACAGCCAACATGGCTTCACCAAGGGCAAGTCTTCACTGACCAACCTACTGGTCCTCTATGATGGTGTGACTACATCATTGGACAAGGGAAGAGCCACAGATGTTGTCTACCTGGACTTCTGTAAAGCCTTTGACATGGTTCCCCACAACATCCTTATCTCTAAATTGGGGAGATATGGATTTGATGGATGGACTGTTTGGTGGATGGGGAACTGGTTGTATGGTTGCATCCAGAGGGTAGTTATCAATGGCCTAATGTCCAGATGGAGATCAGTGATGAGTGGTGTTCCTCAGGGTTCTGTATTGGGACCAGTACAGTTTAATATCTTCCCCAATGAGATAGACAGTGGGATCAAGTGCACCCTCAGCAAATTTACAAATGACACCAAGCTGAGTGTTGGAACTGACATGCCTAAGGAACAGAATTCCATTCAAAGTAATCTGGATAAGCTGGGGAAGTAGGTCAATGTGAAACTCATGAGGTCTGACAAAGCCGAGTTTAATGTTCTGCACATGGGCTGGGGCAAGTCCTGGTATCAATACAGGCTGGGGGATGAAGGGATTGAGAGCAGCCCTGCAGAGAAGGACATAGGGATACTGGTGGATGAAAAGCTGGACATGAACTGACAATGTGCGCTTGCAGCCCAGAAAGAGAACTGTATCCTGGGCTGCATCAAGAGTGGCCAGTAGGTGAAGGGAAGTGATTCTCCCTCTCTTTTCTGCTCTTATGAGGCCCCACCAGGAGTACTTGTGGCAGTTCAATGAAATCAGAGTTAATGTCTCAAACATCCGATAAAGAACTTTGCTAAAGGAAGTGGTTTCTATGGAAACATGGGGGCTGTACAGGTAATAGGAAGATGTGGCGAGAGGAGAGGGTCCCACAGAGATGGGATCGCAGTTCTCTGGGGCTGAACTTCCCTATCTTAAGCAACTCCATAAAGAGATGATATAAAAGCCATTTTCAGGATGCATGCACCAAGAAAAAAGGTCAGACAATGGTCATACCTGAAGGAAGGAGGGAGTAACTCCACAACAGTCCCCTAAGCCCCTGACCCATTTCCAGAAGACTCTGAAGATACAAACTACGCATGCACCAAAGCAAGGAGAATACAAGAAACATAAACTGTGCATGATGCCTAATTAGCCTAATGAGTCCAAGTGCCTGCCTGGAGGAGGAGCAAGGAATTATAAAAGGATATGAGTCAAAGCCCTGAGTGGCTGCACCCCTATGGAACTGGACCCCTAAATTGGCTGGAACAATGCTGCAACCAGGACTGGTGAAATATTTCTTTGTGCCTGTCTCATTCACTTTTTCTCTCTTTGTCTCCTTTAATCTCTCATTCTCTATCCCTGTATCCCTGCCTATAGGGCAAGACTTAAGGCTTGTCAGAGCATGTTATAAGATCTGCTGCGAGTCGGTGTATGTTATAAGGTTTGTTGGTGTATGTTATGAAGTTTATCACTTGTTGAAGAGGTTGCAAGGCTTACTGACAAAGATTCATGCCAATATCTGTTGAGAGCAAATAAAAATTAAGTTTTCTGAATTGAAGAATCCTTGGTGTCATTTCACCTTAATCCTGACCTAAGAATTGGCAAATCTGAGTCATCGTCCCAAGAAACTGGGATGTGACAGTACTGCATCCAGTTCTGGAGTCCTCATCACAGGAAAGATATGGACCTGTTGGAGTGGGTCAGAGGAGGGCCATGAAAATTATCAGAGAGATGGAACACTTCTCCTATGAGGACAGGCTGAGAGTTGGGATTGTTTAGCCTAGAGAAGAGAATGCTCCAGGAACACCTTACTGTGGTATTTCAATACTTAAAGGGGGCTTAAAAGAAAGATGGGGACAGACTTTTTAGTAGTACCTGTTGCAACAGGACAAGAGGTAATGGTTTTAAACTGAAAGAGGGTAGATACAGATCAGATATAAGGCAGAAATTTTTTTATAATGAGAGTGGTAAAACACTGGAACAGGTTGTTCAGAGAGGTGGTAGATACCCCATCCCACAAAACATTCAAGGTCAGGTTGGATGGGATTCTGAGCAACCTGATTTAGTTGAAGATGCCCCTACTCATTGAAGGGGGAGTTGGACTAGGTGACCTTTAAAGGTCCCTTCCAACCCAAACATTCTATGTTTGTATGATTCCATCATCTGTAGTAGAATTTCATGTCCAAAGTCTGTCAGATCTCCTAGGTGAATACTGTTTAACCTCGATGACTTACTAGCTCCTAACTTCTATATTTAATTTATTATTCCCTATGGTTATTCTTTTTTCTTTTTTTAAAATATAATTTAATTTTTCTAGTTCCTCTGTCCTGTCTTCTGGAAAGCATCCAAAAGCTGTCAGAATATCCCCAACATATTATACAGTGAGAGCATAGAATTCACTAAGAATTCATATGCTGTAGTCTTCTAACCCACAAATACCCCTTTTAGATCTTTGTTATTAGTTTAACTTATGTGATGTCATCTGTTGAACTTATCTGATATGTTTCTTTAATTTTTTATTATTGATTTGATCAATCTTTCATAACTTCTGTTTTAAATTTTCTTTTTCATTTTGACCTGTCAATTCACAAGATTCCCTTTTGCTAATGAAAAAAAAAAAAAAAAAAAAGAAAAAGAGAAAAGAAGTTGTAAAACTGAGTACTCTTGTGCTCATGTCATTCACCAGGAAAGTATCAGGCGTGCTTTTTTTTACCTATTCCTATTTTTGTATTTTACATCATACAGTAGTTAAATACAAGAAAATAGCAACATTAGAAACAAAGACCAGAACACTGAATGTTCTTTTTCCACTTGACCTTAAACAGCAAGTTACATTTTTCTATCTCTAGTTCAGTGAATCTTTAATGATACAGTGTTTGAGAAGGGTTGGGAATTTTCAAGTTTTTCTTGTGATTAGTAAGTTTTTAAGGTAGAGATGTGTATGCAAACTCTTCAGTCTAAAGAGCTCTGGAATTTGATTTTGCACTTATTGGCCACTTCTGTAGCTCCTTGAGCTGTTATACAATATAATAGCAACCACCATTAAACTAATAGTTACTAACAGAGGCTGCTAACAGTAACTAACAGTAGCTAAATCCACCTAAGGGTATATGTTAGAGAGTTGCTTAGTTCCTATATCTCTACTGGGCTTTGCAAGAAAGTGAACAATGATTTGCAAAGACCCCTAGAAGATCTAGAAATCACTAGAACTCTGAAATTGAAGAAGATCTTTTGAATTATGACCCAACAGATTCAGGCACCTTCTAAAAATTTTCAGTTTTTCATATAGGAAATCTTTGAATTACAGTTTTGGACATCTCAGCTTTGTTTTATTCCTTCTCTTGGGACCTTTGCACTTTTCTAGATATAACCTTAGAACTGTAATTAGGTCTGAGCAAATTATTTCAGAGTCCATCATTTATTAAATAATTTTGTCTTTTTCAGTGTATGAAAGTATCATTAATATTTTTGTTTTAACAAAATGAGCTATTATAAATTATTCAGCAAGAACACTGTGCATATAAATAACCATTAGGGCAAAAGAATCACTTGTTCAGTTAATTATCAACACTCACTGCAACCACTGTCTCAAATAAAAGTGTTTTGTATCATACATAGTTACAAGTTCAGGTTGATTCATTAATATGCAGGGTATGGCAATGGTTGTGAGAAGGTCTGAAGAGTCTGACCTGACATTTATTTGGAAAAAAGAAATAACAAAGCTAATAATAATAAAAAAAAAAACTCAAAAAGAAAACACACAAACACGGAAACCTCTGTTTCTTTTTTTTCTTTTTTTGAAACACTAGCTTCACTTTTGCTGACTTCCATAACAAATTATTTTGCTGATTAAGGATACCAATTAATCTTGGACACCAGAGTGAAAAGAGTAGGCGTACTTTACTAGTGATAACCAAGTAGTGTAACAGCGTAATACAGAAAACATGCAGTAAGAAAAGGCAGAATACTGCACTTAAAGCAACAAACAGGAAAATACAGGGTAATGCATCAAATCATTACTACACGAGAGAGAGAGAGGACAGTAATTAAGAGAAATACATCACCACTTGCATATATTATCATCATCATCCAGATCCGCAGTCGCTGGGGAGCCCCGGTTACAGCGAGGATTTGGAGAGCCTGTCCCGGCAAGTGGGAAATCCTACGTGGTGCGTCCACCCATAGGTGAGGCATCCAAAGTCGCTGCAAACGGGCCCAGCCTTATATACCAGAGATCAACAAGCCAGAATAGCTGGCACCTTTGTTTTGAGTGGAAAATATCTGGTTTCATTCTCCTGTTGGATTCCACCCAAAGCTTGGCCAGGGCTGGTGGGGGGGAACCAAGGGTGTTTCTAACAAGGCCAAACACTTGGGTTCTCAGCCTTGAACAAGGCTGCGAAAGGAAAGTTGGATACATTCTGTCCTCACTACTGATTATATTTTGTCTTTCACTAGCGAGTTCGAGTTTACATATTTTATTAATGACTACATGCTAAGTTAGCAGCTTCAGCTTGGGGCCTGTTGTTCAGGCTTCAGTATTTCAATGCTTTAGCACTTTTTAACACCAGCATAAGTGGGTTGTTATGACTTAGCACAATACCTACTAGCACAATGGTTATCAGTTATAAAATATACAGGATTCATCTATACGTCAACTCTGGCTTGGGCCTGTTGTCCAAGCCTTAGCACTTCACAGATACAAAAGGCTAACTACACTGGCAGATATAGTATAAGGAAAGGGAATATGAGCAAGATAGATAAAAAGCAAAAAAAAAGGGTTCGCCAAAAATAACTCCCAAACCCTTCATGAGAGGACAGTGCTCAGTTGCAAGTTTGTCTTGTTTTACCTTCACAATGTGCACTAACCTTGTATTCAAATTTTCAGTCTGTAGGTACAGATAAAAAGTGTGATATTTATACTAGAAGCAATAATGACTTATATGCAGCTCTGACTATATGCACATAATAATGACTTTTCACCTTAGGAAAAAAAATCCTCAAAGAACAAGGATCTTAAACACACAGAACTAATGAATACATTAAAAATTCTTCCTATATAGTGGAATAACAAACAATTAAATTGACACAGCATTTAAGGGTCAAATCCAACTAAGGAATTAGGCAAAGTGAGATTTAAATAGATTTTCAATTAAATTCCTTTTATTCCATGTTATAAGAACCATTTCTCATTATTTCTTACTCAGATTTATGAGGTTTATAACTTATCCAGCCTTCCATAGTTGTCAATTCTGTCAAATGCAATTTCAAATGATTTCATAATAACTTTCTTAAACATTTTTAGTGGGATTCATTTGACAGTTCTCCCTCAAAGTTCTTTTTTGTACAACGATAGATTTATTTTAAAAATTAATTATCTTTTAAATAGTGGAGTAATATATTGGTCAGTTGCACAAATGAGAATCCTTATTTCATTATTTCTACATGTCTAAGGGAAATTAGTCTCAGAATTAGAATAAACCTAATGGTAATCCATAGAATCCATGTAAAATGTTGAACCATCTTTTAGCTGTAGCTAATTTAAAAAGAACTGTGCACTATTAGTATTTTTCAAATGTTTTATGTAAAAGGAGTGGTGGATGGAATATCCTTCAGTAATACTTTTTGAGAAAAGATGTAATATATCTTTTGTTTAAGATACCTTAGCAATTAACTCATAGTTTTTCTTAAGTTTGGTATATAATATAGCTACATAAGAGCTAATATAAATAACCAGGAAGCTGTCATACCTCAACTCCTCACAAAGCTACTGTTAATCATTGATATTATTGAAACAAACAAATCAGCCAGGTTTCACAATATCCAGTTTCCCAGTCTTCATTATTTTCTTTCACGAGCTTTAAACAAGTTCACATACTAAAACTATTGAAGCTGTATAAATTTACATGCAAATTTATTTTAGCTGCCTGATAGCAGTTCAAAGTTGTAAGGAAAGAGAAATAGTTTATCTAATTACATGATATTTAATGTTAATGTCTTCACGATGCTGATTGGTTGGGTTTCTGTCATTAGAATCAAAAGATATGCATGAAATGTTTTTATTACCCTCATTAATGATGTTAAGCTCAAGAAGTTCAGATATTACACTGCTATGGTGTGGTTTGCATATGAGGATTGGCAAAACCACATTTCTGCAGTGCTAACACTTTAAAATTTTAACACATACTAACAAAAGCAGTAAAATCTAAGTATGGCTCTTATGACTTAATTATTATAATGTGAATATAAATAGTGAAACTGGAGACAAAAAATATTTTCATCTTTTTAATTTTTATTTGACATATCTGATATATTTAATGTACTAAGTAGACTAATGGTTTACAAGACTTTCGTTTAGAAAAAAAGATGTTCCAAATTTAGAGTGTGAGACTGAAAGATGCACTCATGTACTCACATTTAGAAAGTGCATAGACTTTGTAAATTTGAGCTACTGTTGACTTCTTGTTTCTTAATTTTCATTAGATACCAGTTTAATATTAGTAAAAAATGTTAAAATTTTCCTTATTCTAACTTTGTAAGCTTAGAAACTATTTTAATTGTGTATTTTATTGAAACAGCAACAACAAAACAGCTTGCAGAATATCTACAATAAAGTGTCAATAAATGATTATTCTAATTATTAGTAGTAGCTAAATACGTTATAAGACACGTGCCACAAACAGGACAAACTCTGAATCAGAGCATCATTATACACATTATGGGAAACAATTATGGGAAACAATTGTCCTTGCTTAGTTTTAATTTCATAGAATAGAATCATAGAATCATTCAGGTTGGAAAAGACCCTTGGCATCATCAAGTCCAACCATCAGCCCTACTCTACAAAGTTCTCCCCTACACCATATCCCCCAACATCTCATCTAAACGACCCTTAAACACATCCAGGGATGGTGACTCCACCACCTCCCTGGGCAGCCTATTCCACTGTCTGACCACTCTTTCTGTGAAAAATTTTTTCCTAATGTCCAGTCTAAACCTCTCCTGTTGCAGTTTAAAGCCATTCCCTCTTGTTCTATCGCTAATTACCTGTGAGAAGAGACCAACACCGACTTCTCTACAATGTCCTTTCAGGTAGTTGTAGAGAGTGATGAGGTCTCCCCTCAGCCTTCTCTTCCTCAAACTGAACAGTCCCAGCTCCCTCAATCTCTCCTCATAGGATTTGTTCTCCAGGCCCTTCACCAGCTTCGTTGCCCTCCTCTACACTCACTCCAGCACCTCGATATCTCTCTCATATTGAGGTGCCCAAAACTGGACACAATACTCCAGGTGTGGCCTCACCAGTGCAGAGTACAGGGGGACTATCACCTCCCTACTTCTGCTGGTCACACTATTTCTAATACAAGCCAGGATGCCGTTGGCTTTCTTGGCCACCTGGGCACACTGCTGGCTCATGTTCAGCTGCTTGTCAATTAGAAACCCCAGATCCTTCTCTTCCACACAGCTCTCCAGCCACACCTCCCCAAGCCTGTAGTGATGCATGGGGTTGTTGTGGCCCAAGTGCAGGACCTGGCACTTGGCCTTGTTGAAGCTCATCTCGTTAAGGTTGGCCCACCGATCCAATCTATCCAAATCTCTCTGTAGAGCCTCCCTATCCTCATGCAGATCGACACTCCTGCTTAACTTGGTGTCGTCTGCGAATTTGCTGATAATACACTCTATGTCCTTTTCAAGATCATCAATATTCAATTTCAAGAGTGCTGCAAATGACATAAATTCTCATGAGGAAAATTAGAAGATAATTTGTGACAGAGGGGATTCTTGTTTAAAGGTAGTCTTTTAGGTTATATTTTTCAAATGTTTTTACCTACAGTGCTTTGTTTTCAAACCACTCAATTCCCCTCTCTCCCAAGATCAGATCATAACTAAAAATATGCCACCTTTTAATTGAACTAGAAACCCTTTGAAATTCATCCTAAATCCTTTCTAATTTTTACCACTGAGACGTGTGCTCTCCAATGCTACTAAAATTTCAAGAACAGAAGAGTATTCAGATTGGAGTCATCTTAGCTGATTTTAGGCATCTGCAAAATATATTCTTGTAACTAGAATACTCTTATAACTACCCATACGGGGTTGGTAAATTTTAAGGTGAGTTACCTCAAACATAGGTACTAATTAATCATCTACTTTACATTGAAAAGAGTTGAATCCTCAACCTTACATCTATTATTCCCAAAATTATTGCACAATGACTCAAAACAGCACTGAAATTTACAAAAAAGTAATGGTGTAAAACCATAGTCTGGGAAAGTTATGACTTAATTGGTAGTTTTGCTTGGTTTTGGACTACTATAAGTTAAAATATACAAACACTTCATCAAATATTGTTAAAAAACCTCATGTTCTCAAGGGTAACCTATTTAGCAAGTAATTCAGTTGAAGAGGAATAATGATATTCACTGTAATAACTTTTACTCAATAGAAAGATATAACAGCTCTGTCTCTCAATAATATTTTACAGTCTTTCTCTCTAAGGAGAAGTAGAAAATTACTAGTAATTATGCACATATAAACATTTCCTCTGGATGATATTAAAAATCTCCAGAGAAACTCTATTAAGAGCTGTGCCTAAAGAAGCAAATAAAAGTATTTCATAGGTTAATAACATAATTTGAGTTGGGAGAGATCTAGACTAACCTGTTGAAAGCAGGTTCATCTATGAGGTCAAACTGACTTAGTCAGGGTTTTATCCTGTCAGGACTAGAAAACCTCTCAAGTTGGAGACTGCATAGTCTCTGTGGGCTACATGATCAGGCCCGACTGTCCTCTTAGGAAAAAAGGTTCTTCTTATACCCAGTCTAACCATGTCTTGCTTCAACTTAAGCGTGTTGCCTCTAATCCTCCCACTATGCATGGCTATCACCCGCGCCCGCCCCCCCCCCCCCCCCCCCCCGCCTTGTAGTTACTGCAAGCTGTTGTTAGGTCCCCTTGAAGCTGTCTCTTCTCCAGGCTGAATGAGGTCCTGTCTGTCAATCTCTGCTCCAGCCCTGATCATCCTGGTAGCCCTCTGCTGTACTTGCTCTGGTTTATTTATGACTTTTCTGCACTCAGCAGGCCAGAACTTGGGTGATTTATTACAGATGTGGTCTAATGAGTGCTGAGTAGAGGATGATCATCACTTCCCTTGTTCTGATGGTTATAATCTATTTAATACAGTCCCAGATGTTGTTGTCCATCTCTGCTGACAGGACACACTGCTTGCTCATTTTCAGCTTGCCGACCCACAAGGCTCCAGCAATTTTCCTCAGAGTTGTGCCTCAGTCTCTCATTCCCCCAGCCTGTAACAGTGCCACAGTCTCTCTTCCCAGGGGCAGTACTTGGCATTTATCCTTGTTGAGTTTCACTAGTTTAATATCAGCCCATTCCTCCAGCCTATCAATATAGACCTGTGTGCACAGACCCAGTACTCCTCTGTTGACTTGGTTGACTCCAGGTATGGAGAACAATCCATTAACCACAACTTTCTGAGCCTGATCATCCAACTCATTTATTGTTTATCTGGTTGCTCACCCACCCAGTCCATAATGTACTAATTTTGATACCAGGATGTTGTGGGACACAGTGTCAAAAGCCTTGCTAAAACTGAAGAAAAAGACATTGCCTACTCTCCTCTCATCTATGAATCTGGTCATTTAATCACATAGGACAGTCAGGATGATAGACGTAATTTATACTTTGCAAGGATTTACACACATACATGCCCTGATAGAACTCTTCTGGACTGCTGTTTTATCATATTTATGCAGATTATGTAGATTTTTACAAGTCAGAGGCAAAATTCCCATTGATCTGATGTGGTCAAAGTTTCATCTCCATATCTGTTCCTAAAAAAGGTTGAAAAATACCTTCTATAGAAATCAACACTGATTTTCTATAGGGAAGCTTGCTATGACAGGAAGATTTTGCAGAAATACATGCACGTGTTTTAGTAGTTTATGGATAATCCCTTACACTTAAACAGGGTCTTCAGCTACAGCAGAGTCAAGTCATATTTCAAACATAGCGGTAATGAACTGTGATTTTTATTCCATTAATTCACTAGTTATTTAGACTAGGTTAGCAAGTTATTATTCTGAACAAGCAGGAGCACTGGGGCTTGGTAACTATCTGAAATTTGTATATAGTCTATAGTAATTACCTAGAGTGGGAATAATTTCTTCTAATTTCAAACATATACAAATTAATTGTGTAAATCTAGATTCTCATAGTCAAATTTTATATAGCAGTTAAATGAATTCTTCCAGGATGTGATCCATTTCTGCTTAAAATGGTATCTAAGATAAATAGGATTCTCACTCTGTGGCAGTGATTTATTCTTTCCACTGACTTTAAAGAAAGCATAAGGAGCTTAGTTGTCTATGTTAGATGAAATGAATTCTTCCATTATACTACCTGTATAATGAATAAAAATAACCAATTTCAGAGGTCAAACCACCACAGTTATATGTAGGCTACGATGATTTTTCTCTTGTTGTTGCCTCTCTCTAGATTAAAAAGAGACTATAAAGGTACCTTAGCCTAAACATGCAACTAAAACTATATGAGACGAGTTCCACTCTTGTAATAGCCAACTGTCTTCAGCTCTGTCCTCTGTGATTCATGCTTATTATTTCCTCTCATTTTAATTCAACATGAGTGTACTGGGTGTGGCTGGAATGGAGTTAACTTTCTTCAGAGCAACACATATAGTGCTGGTTTGGATTTGTGGCTAAAACCGTGTTCATAACACACCAGTGTCTTGGCCATTGCTGGACAGGCTTTCTCTTTATCCCACTCTGCCCCCTCAGCGAGTAGGCTGGGGGGAGCAAGAAGTGGGGAAAATATACAGCTGGGAGAGCTGTCCCCAAATGGCTAATGGGACATTCCATGTCTTACAATGTCTGGGATGCTTCTGATCTGGTTTCTTTCAGTGTATTAGTCTGATATACCAATCAGTTAAAACCCAGCTAAAGACCATCTAGAACTTCTTGGAAATTTATTGCATAAATTATGAGGTAATTGCATGCAAATGTAAAATTCCTGCAGTAATTTAGGTCTGGTACTTTTTCTTTGTTACCTTGCATATTATGAATTCTACACAACAGAGAAATTTTTTACACAGTATTTAGATCTAAAACTTAGTGAATTAAAGGATTCTTATAAATATATTCTATAAATACAAGTGTTTATTAACATCATATGAAGGCTGACACAAACATAATTAAAATAATAGTAACATATATCATAAAGTTCTATCTTTATCAAGCAGAAGAGATTTATGAAAACACCTTTGTAATCTGATAACATATATGTTAAATTAATGCTCTCCCATGTTTCATGTTTTCATAATCATATTTAAACCCATCTTTGTAAGTCTACAAGATTAAATTCAAGACATACTTTCTGAATTTCATATAATTTCCTTTCTGAATAACAGCTATTTAAGACGAAGTAAAAATGAATACTGTGAATAATTTTATGTGGATGAAAATCATGGTCTTATTGAGTTGTTAATATCTAAAAAGAGAGAGATTTTTAGAGGAAAGCCTGCAGAAACACACCATTCATTTTAGTAATACAGAAAGTGTCTGTAAAACATTCTGAAAACCATGAAATTAAGATGATCAGTAGATCTTGCCCCAGTGCATGGGGTTTCAGGTGGGAAGGCTGGTCAGACTCACAATACCTGAACGTGAAGCCAATCTGGTCTATCCAGTGAAGAAAACACCATGTGATGCTGTGCCATTCTGACCTAAGGAATACTTCCTCTTATTTTTTTGCATCTTCATATCGCTTCTAGATTGAGTACAGTTTTCAATAGACATGCAATCATAGGTTCATGGCTTTACATACATACATGTTGTGGTGTAATTTGTTCTAAATTTACAGTGAGTGTACTACTACTGTTAATCAACATATTGAAACTATCTGTCATCCATACCAGCTTTCTTTAATGCTTTGTATAAAGTCTTTATATTATACAAAACTATACACTGCAGTATTATAAGGGAAAAGGAAGAATATCTAATGAATTTTAATTATTTTGTATATTCTGTTTTGAAAAAAAAAGAAAAAGTTACTGTTAAAAAAAAATTAACCATATTCTGCGTCTGTTACTCATAAGGAATGCTACCTTATACCACACTTAAAACCAATCTCACAGCAACTTATTTATCCTCAAAAGTACACGGTTTCAATGTGGAAAACACCAAGGGTGGGATTCACCTCCAGAATGTGTCTATCTAAATCCAAATGTATAGATGCCAGATTTTCATGATAGCTAGATATCTGAGCCCTCCTTACTACTGAAAGAGTGTAAAAAGACTTGATTTATAGTCTAAACACAAAAGCCACCCAGGATGCTGGACGGTATCAGAGCCTTCTGATTAAGGCTGTCAGACCTGTATGCTAGCCCTGTCTCCCTGGAATGGCACCTAAAGAACAGTCTAGATAAACTAAGATATTTCAAGTCTTGTATATGTCTAAGGCTAAGAAGCTGTATCAAAACCCTGCATTTAGTCAGCAAAGGAGGTCTTCAAATTCTCTGAGGCTTGATTCAATTGCTTACACTTAGACAGTTTTTTAGTGCTGTTTGAGACATCCTAAAGTGTGGTTCAGTTGCCTGAACTTAGAAATGCAATGTCATTTTAAAAACACTAGACTAATCCACCTAACTCTTACCGGTTCTTTAAAAATTTCACGTCTTGCATAGGTCCTGCTCCATACCTTCCAGCCTCATGGAGCATGGATCATATATTATAAGGTTTCTCATGTTTCTTATGTTCCAACAACTGAGTTATCACTTCTTGACTATATGCTCTATTTGTCTCTTGGTATCTGAAACATCCTAACAGAGTCGACAGTTATGTCTAAGGAATTATAAAAGATCAGTCCCTAACTAGAACATGTTTGGGGGATTAGGCTGATAACCTAGGGCATCTGTGTAGACACATTAAGTCATCTGTATTCAGCATATATAGTCTGGAGTTTAATTTCCTTCTGTATTTGTTAGAAATGTTTTTTTTCTAACAAAAAAATGAGCAAAAATATTTCCTAATATTTTTTTATTTCTCAGAAAACTGGAGGATTCAGAAACACAGAATCAAAGAATCATCTGAATTGGAAAAGACCTTGAAAAACGTCTGGTCCAAACATTAACCTAATATTGACAGTTCCCAACTACACCATATCCCTAAGCGCTATGTTGACCCTACTCTTGAACACCTCCAGGGATGGGGACTCCACCACTGCCCTGAGCAGCCAATTCGAACGCCTAACAACTCGTTCTGTAAAGAAATACTTCCTAATATCTAGTCTAAACCTTCCCTGGCACAACTTGAGGCCATTACCTCTTGTCCTATCACTTGCTACTTGGTTCAAGAGACTCATCCCCAGCTCTCTGCAACCTCCTTTCAGGTAGCTGTAGAGGGCGATGAGGTCTCCCCTCAGCCTCCTCTTCTCTAGACTAAACAACCCCAGTTCCCTCAGCCGCTCCTCGTACGACATGTGCTTCAGACCCTTCACCAGCTTCGTTGTCCTTCTCTGGACACGCTCAAGTAATTCAATGTCTTTTTTGTAGTGAGGGGCTCAAAACTGGACACAGGGATCAAGGTGCGGCCTCACCAGTGCCGAGTACAGGGGTAAGATCTCTTCCCTGTCCCTGCTGGCCACGCTATTTCTGATACAAGCCAGGATACCATTGGCCTTCTTGGCCACCTGGGCACACTGCTGGCTCATGTTCAGCCGGCTGTCAATCAACACCCCCAGGTCCCTCTCTGACTGGCAGCTCTCCAGCCACTCCTCCCCAAGCCTGTAGTGTTGCTGGGGGTTGTTGTGGCCCAAGTGCAGCACCCGGCATTTGGCCTTATTGAACCTCATACAGTTGACTTTACCCCATCTCTCCAGCCTGCCCAGATCTCTCTGCAGAGCCTCCCTACCCTCGAGCAGATCAACACTCCCACACAACTTGGTGTCATCTGCAAACTTACTGAGGGTGCACTCAATCCCCTCGTCTAGATCATCAAGAAAGATGTTAAACAGGAGTGGCACCAAAACCAAGCCCTGGGGGACACCACTCGTGACCAGCTGCCAACTGGATTTAACTCCGTTCACCAAAACTCTTTGGACTCAACCATCCAGCCAGTTTTTTACCCAGCAAAGTGTATGCCCATCCAAGCCACGAGCAGCCAGTTTCACCAGGAGAATGCTGTGGGAAATGGTGTCAAAGGCCTTACTGAAGTCAAGGTAGACAACATCCACAGCCTTTCCCTCATCCAATAAGCAGGGCGCCCTGTTGTAGAAGGAGATCAGGTTTGTCAAGCAGGACCTGCCTTTCATAAACCCATGCTGACTGGGCCTGATCATCTGGTTGTCCTACACATGTTGTATGATGGTACTCAGGATGAGCTGCTCCATCAGCTTCCCGGGCATCGACGTCAAGCTGACAGGCCTGTAATTTCCCAGATCATCCTTCCAACCCTTCTTATAGATACGCGTCACATTGGCCAATTTCCAATCTGTCAGGACCTCCCCAGTCAGCCAGGACTGCTGGTAAATGATGGAAAGCAGCTTGGCGAGCACCCCAGCCAGTTCCTTCAGCACCCTCGGGTGTATCCCATCTGGTCCCATAGACTTGTGTATGTCTATGTGATGCAGTAGGTCACTGACTATCTCCTCCTGGAATGCGGGGGGGTCTTTCTCCCAGTCTCTGTTTTCTAGCTGAGGAGGCTGGATTCTCTCAGTACAACTAGCCTTGTTAAAGACTGAGGTGAGGAAGGCATTAAGCACCTCAGCCTTTTCCTCATCACTCATTGCCATAAATAGTGTGTAGAAGTAATCTAATAAATTGAGAATCCTAGCCTTAAGATTTGGTGACATATACATTCATATTCCATTTTGTTTCGAGTTCCGGACCAAATAAGGTCAGTAAGAGGGTTCATGTAGGCATGACTTAGGGATGGAAGTAGAATCTTATACAAAAATTTAATTTTCATAATCAATGGTGAAACAAAAACAAGTGAGGTAATGAATGATAGATTTCCAAAGTAAGTTATACATATTTTCATATAATTTTTCTTAGTTTACCACAGGGAAACCATCATTACACGTGGATAATGAGGTGTATGACACAGAAGTATCTGATCCAATAAAGAGCTTTAAAGATTTTTAAATGATTTTTTTTTTTTTTTTTTTTTTAAGTATGGTGAGATACTTCTGCTGCCAGAAGAATTTACAGAATAATGTGGCAATACTTCTGATAGTTTTAAGTGAATCCATTTTGCTGCAGGTAGAAGTTATTCTTTCTAATTTACTGTGGCTTTCAGCATTTCTGTGACAGAGTCTCTATCCTTAACATGCAAGCATTTTTATTATGCCAAGAAATGGGGTAGAAGTAGTTCTTATGGGAGAGTGCATAAATGAGTCTAGATCCACACTGCTAAATGACTCTGTCCCAAGAAAAGATCCCCAGTCTTCAGGCTAAAAGGTACAGAATACCTGGCATCCATTTTAAAGCAGGTTGGCTACATTCATAATACATAACACGTATAATTGGGACTCCCAGGCTGTAATATACCTATTACATAACAATTCAAGTGGACTTGTTTTGTGTCAATGATTTGGCTGAAAACCTCAAGAATGGCAGTTTCAAGTCGTGCTTTTTTCTCCTGGTATGTGACAAATGAGTTTGGGAGGATGATGAGACATTAAGGACAGAACAACTGTTGTGATAGTGTTGGAAGACAGTCTTAAAAGTTTTTTAAGGTGGAGAATCCAACATCAGGTGTAGTTTCACTAATATTGCCTTTTGAAAGTGATGTTTGCAGTGATCTAGAATTACACTGAGTCTTGTTGGAGTAGTTAGTTCAGATCAAAAGACAATCCAAGAGCTAAACAATGTTTGCAGTATACTGTGCTTGTCATAGTCTTGGCCACCCAGGTGATCACACTACAGTAACATTAGATTGTTTGCCAGAGGTAGTGCTCTGTTTTATGAATTAACCAGTGGTGTAGAATTTATATATAATTCTCAAGAATTATTCTACTGAATGCTATTCAGTTATTTTATTCTATGGGTTTTCTGTGTGGAAATGGAAGCGTAATGTTTGCATAATTCTAACAATCATTCTGTACCATATAAATACCACACCAAAAAGTCCTTAATTTATATTAATGTCCATTTTAAAAAAATAATTTTTTTAACCCACTACTGTGATTTAAAACCTATTTCAGACCTAAGAAATTTTGAAGCTGAATGTACATTTAAAATACAATTAAACTCTGAATCCTTGTTAAATTTTTCACCAAAGCTCCATTTGAAAAACCCCAGGAATCTGCTGTCATAACAGAGGAATCATTTTGCTTTGAGAACACTATTGTTGGTCTTTGAAGAGCAGGGAAAAGAAACTATAAATTACTTTATTACTTTGGGATCCTAGGTCTAAAAGAAAGATAGTCTGGGAGGAAGATTAAATAGGAGAAAGTAGGGACCAGAATCCATGAGATCTACAAATGATTAAAGGTTTCTTACATAAAGTACCTTTATAAAGTAAACAACTACTACAGATAGAGATTAGATATAACATCTTAATTAGATCATCATGATTACTTGGCTAAGGATTTAATTAGAACAACAACTACAGAAAACAACCAGGAAAATCAATTAAGATTAGAAGCAAATAGAAACCTATAAAAAACCCTAAAAAACAGCTCAGAAAACCCATGAAAGGGATGGTTAAAACTAAACTCTGTATTTAATTCAGACAACAGTGAACTCAGAATTTTGTTCAAGATGCTGAGTATCAAGCTTGTACTACCCCACTGAATTGTGTAATCCCATTGTTTCATATCAGTTGTGGATGCGGCCTTAAACATATTTAGAAAGGAATGTATTTGCAAATATTGTCTAGACCCTGCTTTTGCCAAGAAAGGTTGGAGCAGATGATCCTTGAGGTCCCATCCAACATAGTATTCTACAGTTGTATAATTCTATGATATTAAGTTTAATCATTTTATCTTAGGAATGAATTAGAAAATTTAGAATCGGTAAAAAATCACATATCTAATCTCTGTAGCACTGACCAAAATTTTATTTACCTGTAAGTTAACTGCATATATTGGGGTTTTTCCTATTATGGAACTTATGGTTTCAATTTTCCAGCACCTCTTTTTTCTTTGAAAGGTTATAAAATACTGCCACAAGTAATATTTAAAGGCATATTTATTCATTATTTAACCTCTCCAGATTTAGTAGTTTAGATCTAGTTGTCTTATGGTTCTGAAGTTGGTTACATCAAACTAATTGCCCTGGGTCAAGTACCCAAAGCATGTTACAGTGTGCTTTAGTGCATTCAGTATTTTGCAGTTCACCTTTCCTAGATAACATGTCCTTAATTTTATGATGCATTTACTTAGCTGGTCTACTAGAATCTGAGATTGTTGACTTTCAAAATAGTTTATCAAGTGTTCAGTGTAGCTAGGTTGAGGATGTGGAATTTTTTTTTTTTTTGAATGATTCATTTTAATTTTTTCCTTTGTATTAGTTTTTTTTTTTTCAGCACCATTTGATAGATGAGCAAATTGATAATATGTAATTTAATAGGCACAGATTTTATTATTATTTTTTAACACTGGTAGAGCATGTAAAAGCAGTTCTAGAAGTGGATGAAATGTTAATAAAATGTTTTGAAGTACCGCCCTACATAATTGCTGCACATTATTATTCTCAGCATTTTGTATTTTCAAGCTATGATAAGGCTCACTGTTGTACTTCATTTCATAGAAGAACAAATTATTTTCAGATTTGTTTGTGACTCCAAAGTTTTAGCAGAGAAATATAGTAATTTCAAAGTGAACAAAGAGTCATCTTGATGGATACTGATAAATGCAATATTTCCCTGTTACTGTCTTGGAATAGCTTCAGGTTCTCTGGTCTGGTCTGAGTGTATACCCTGACCTTATTGGGGTGAGACATAAGCATGCATCAAGATTCCTTCCTCTTTTCTCTTAAGTCCTGAACTGAGCACAAAGAAAGCTGGAGATTTTGAATCCAGCAAGATCTACCACTGGCTCCATCTCACCTCACTATCTGGATTGTCCAGTCATATTCTACAGTTTCCTAAAACTGTGTGTGCACTTTTTAATAAAAAATGTTCAAAGGTGCAGATATATCCAGAGAACATTTGTCAGATTTTGAAATTTAGAATATTATTATACATTTCAAAACAAAGCCTATTTCTGGTTTTAGATGTTTAAAAGAGACTGCAATAGAAATTAGTGTAGATTTGAAATAGAAGAATCAGAAACCATTTTCTAAATCTTCTTCAGGATCTTCACAAATCAATAAGTATGAAAATGTTTAAGTCCCTATTGAAGTGCCTTATTTGTCTGAATTTTTTGTTTTGGTCTTTTATGACAGTAATACATCTGAGTAACACCATTCATTAGCATAGGACACCATCTAATATCTCTATTTTGTTGTTGTTTTTTTTTTTTTTTAAAAAAAAGGACCATCTGATGGTAACAAGGGTTATTTGGGTTTTTTTTCAATTTATTTTGAGTTGAATTTACTGAAATAAAATAATGCCTAAATTACTTACTCTGTCAGTTTCCTGTGAAAATGTGTTGCTGATAACCCCAACATACTGATAACCTTCTAGCCAACAGAGCTGATCTATAGTTATTAATGTTTTTCATCATTGTTTTCTATGCCTGCTAGTAAAACTGTAACAATGCCTGCTGGCTGAAAAATTGACCAACTGAACCCTTTCACATCTGTTTCTCAGTAGGCTAATGAGAAAATGGGTATGACATCCCCACATTTTTTTTCTTGCTGAGCAGTCCCAGCAGTGGAAGAAAAAGAAAATACAACCTTCTGTAGCCACTTCATTCAATTTTCTGTAACTTTCTTGCAGAGGTATGGTAAGGTAAAGTAGATATTACTTCCAAATAGACAAAATATTGAATTCATTTGAATGGAAGTTCCTGCTTGTAGCAGAATTTATGGAAAGAAATTGAAAATTGACAATATAATAACCAATGTTAACAATAGAAATACATACCTCCTCTGGTTTCTTTTTATTTAATACATAGAATTGAAATGTATACAAGGCTGTTATTCTTATCCTCACCTTTATAAGTCATGAAAAAATCGACTGACCTTTTCTATACCAGTAATTCCAACTGTCAATGTTCACTTAGTTTTTAAATAGCATTCACAGTTTTCTTTTTATGCTGCCCTTAACAGTGAAGGAAGCACCTTGTAAACATCTGGAATGATCTCACTCCTTTCAAATCCCCAAATGCAAAAACTATTTGAATATGAACTTAACTGTCTACTACAATCTACTGTCTACTATTATACCAAAATTTCCTACCCAGTTTTCACAAACTTCTTGCTTGTCTTTTTGTATCTCCTTCTTACATTTCGGATAATGATACTCTGGGATTAGATACTTTTTGTTTTGTTTACTTGCTTTCCATTTGATGAGCACAAAATGCAGCAATGCTTGCTTGTAGATATAGTGTTATTTGATGCTAATAAAATTAGTTATATATAGCAGCAAATTATGGAAATTCTTAATAAGCAGTAAATATTTTTAATGTAACTTATTTATTAGTCAAAAAGACACACAAAAAGATTGAGTGTAACTTGTCAGATATATGCACTTCTTATTTCTACAACCATGCTGAAGAACATGGAATATAGTTATTATAAATTTATAATTAACAGATTCATATTTCTTGTATTGTGGAACTAGAAGTGAAAATGAATTTCAGTTAAAGACATTTTAGCAAGATATCTACATAACTTCAAACCCTCATTCAGTCAAGAATGTTTTAAAATAGACTGCAGTCCTTAGAGCTTCCTCATAAGAATTGATAAAGCAGAAGTAGAAAGAAAGATTTACAGAGTTCACTCATGCCTTTCTGGAGAGTCTTATAATTTTTTACTCAATTGTACTTTTTTATTCACCAGAAAAAGGTGAGATAATCTACAGATTACTTATGGCCTTAAAGTTTATGTACTTAAAAACCTAAAAGGTGATTTACGATCTAGAAGAATATACATTTTGGAGTATATTTTGTTTGTAAGGGTGGATACTTGTGTGGTCAAGTACAGGGGAAAACGCATTGTCTATGGTTCAGGACTGTGACACAGATATCTAAAGTTTGTTCAACAGTATTCCCCTAAAGAACCTAGGAGTACAAACTGAGATTTACTTGGAAAAGGAAACAAATATTTCCCATATCAATAGAATCAACATTTTAAAATAAATTTGGAAAAAATAAAGCAGAATTTATTACAGTTTCAAATTTACATTTTTTTTCCCTTAAAACATATGTAACTTTCAATTTTTTTTCCAGTTTCCAGTATTAACACTGGAAAAATGCTACAGTACAACAACCTTTCAAAAGTGGTGTAAAGTCCCTACATTTTGTTTCAATCTTATAAGAAAAAAGAGAAAGAAATAAAAATTCCAATTCATACTACAGTTTATTCAAAATCTCCACTTACTTTTCATGAAGAAAGACTCCTTCAGCTACTGCTTTTCTATGAAACTTATTCTCCCTGAAAAAATGTAAATGAACACAAAAATAATCAATAGAATGCACATGATCATACCTTATATAAACATGTAATGATAATCAATATAGTGAGCATAGTCAATATAAGATAGGCATACACCAATTAGGAGACTCAGAGAAAAAGTGTAAACAAAGTATATAAGATACAGGGAAGTATTTAAATGCCAAATCTCAATGTTGTTCCTGCAGTGATGAGTAAGACAACTAGCCAATACTCATGTTCAACACACTAAATATGTATTAGGGTTCATTAACAAATACTTCATCACACTGTAACAGTTTGGAATGACTGCTACTCAACTTCTCTTATGACTGAAAAAATTTCTAAGTGTTTTCACTGGGGTCCCTGAATACAAGAAAGACCTCAGCTACCACAAGTCTCAGTGCACTTAATGCAGTTTACCAGTTTCTTGTAGGAACTAATTTCTTGCACTGAGACTGATATTCCTGCTTGTCTCCCACCTTATGCTTTGGCAGTCACCTCTACAGCTGCTAACAAATCTTAAACTTAACCTCAGAACAATGAAGATAAAAAGGGCTGTAACCTTTTTACAACCTATCCCAGGGTAAAAAATCCTTTCTTGTCTTATTGGACTCACTGTTCTGGGACAGAGGAATGAAAGTTGAAAAATCTGTTCTAGCAGTTGCACTGATGAGCTCTCTAGTACTCTAACATGGAAATTCAGCAGTATTCTAAATACATTCTAATACAATCTTCATATATTATACAATCCTTCTCTTTCTTTATTTAACCTTTTAGTGTAGTAATTTCTTGCCTGATTCTCTCATGTAATTTTTCTATAAGTCATTATCATCCGCCTTAATTCCTTAGATTGTTCTGCTTCTAACATCGATTTGATCCACTTTTAAGCTGGAACTAAACTCTAGCATACTTAAAGTTGGCCTTGTGCCTTATTTAATTAATTTCTGGTTCCATTTTTAACAAAGTGGAAAAGCAGATCTCTTCACTGTTTCCAGTAAGATAGCTGTGAGAGTAAATCACTTTTCACCTGAAATGACTGCCATCAGGTGATAATAGCAGATGGGTTGTAGACACATAGGTCAGACAAATTTAAAAGATCAACTTCAGAAAGGTGTAAGGAACTGAAGGAAGTAATGCCTCAAACATTCATCGACACAGACAACCTCAAGGACAAGCTGTGGCCTTTGGATTAGTCTAAGGAACGTCACTCAAGGAAGAAGGAGTGTATCGAAGGATGCACCCCCCACTCCCTTGCAGTTGTATTGACAAAGTCCTTAAATAAACCTCAAAGGGGGAAAATGTGGACTGAGTGAAACCAAATGTTTCTCATCAAGCACAAGGACTACTAATCATTGCCTCCATTGTGTAAGTTCAAAATGGTGACCAGGCCTGATAAGAGGTGAGCATTTCTGCCCCAGAAGCTGGATAATTGCTGAAGAAGCGTGAACTCAGCAAAAATATGTGGGGAGGAAAAAACAAAGGTGGGTAGGGTGAGTACGACCACCGACTCAATTGGATAAGAGGTGGGGCACCCCATGTTCCCCCAGTGCATGCGCAGAACCCATGCTCCACCTTTTTCCTCATCTCTCATGGAAATGAGTTCGTGGAATACCTGCCCCTCCTCATGTACTATGCTAATCTGCTGATAAGATGAACCTAAAAGACAACAGAAAACTTTGCTCTGTGTGCACCCATAACCCAAGATTACCAGACCTGAGACAATGCTGAATCCACGGGTGGTGATCCGGATTTCTTTGACTCTCTTTCTCTCCTTTCTTTTTCTTTCCTTTCTTTTATTTTCTTTCTTATAAATTTATAAGAGACCTCATTGCTTATTATCCTTTTCTAAGTTTAAATCGTTTTTTACCACAAATAAAACAATTTCACTGGTCTTTTGGTGTCATTTCACCTTAATTTAACCCGAGGGGATCACAGAACCACTGCAACTCTCTGGGCTTCTAATCCAGGTCATGACAAAAAGCTTGCTGGAAAAGCTGCTTTGGAATCTGTAGAAAAAGATAAAATTTCCAAGACAGGTTCACTTTGTCCCAATAACCACAGTCCCTTGCATCTGACAATTTTATGTCAGGTCAAGAATGTTTGTTGGATGTTTAATAAAGCAGATTTTTTAATGGGAACTACAACACAAAAAAAATCATGATTATTCTTTAGTCAGTAAACAGAAACCTTGTAGAAAAAGAATAAAGAAATGTTTGATTTTGTCTTCTATGTTCCACATTTATAAGGTGTTAAATATTTAACTGATGACTTGGTAACATAATGTTCTGTTGCATTTGAAGCTTGTAGAGGTAAAGACTGGGCCTTGGATTTATAAAAGTAGTTAGGTGCATATGTCCTGTTGTTTCAGAGGATGGTTCTTCACCTAGGTAATTTGTTCTAAATGAGTAAGGGAATGTGCTACACATCTTTGCTTGGTCTTACATAATTCAGTACAGGACAATTTAAGATCATAGACAAAGTAGCCTGCCATCATCTTCTAGCTGCAGGTTGTGCATTAAATGCTCAAAAAACCTTACTCAGTATGTAAAGGAATAGCGTTTGGTGGTTTAGATACTTTCTATTGACAACAAAGGCTGTAAAAGTGTACAAAAGATTTCAGAATGGCCTGACATCAGGAAATGGCTAGAAACAACTTCTTTCTAAAGGAAAGTAATATGAATATATTTAGAGTCAGAATAAAAATGTTTCCTATACAGGTACTTTTTTTTACTGGTAAAATACTAATTAGTCATGTAAGATTTTAGGCAAGTTTATTGACATTTATATCTGTATGTGGAAACTGAGTTTCGAATTGGCATTCAAACTATCAAAGTGTCTATAATGATTTGTCACAGATACCACATGTTCTTTTGATCTCCTACTTTTTTCATGTTACACTAAAACACTTCCAAATCCACAGTTCATTTTAATCACCATAATTTCATTTTATTGTTTTTTCAGTGGATCATATTTTAAGAAGAAGAGGAATGTGAGCCAGAGATTAAGTTTCTTCTCCAGGAACTAAAGGCTGCAGAGACCTGAAAATGTTTCTGTTCTCTGTCTTGGATTTCCCACACAAGTCTTGGGCCAGACCAAGGTTAAATATTATCCTCTGTGTCGTTCTCTATACCCTTCCTGATGACACTCATGATTTTGCTGGATTTGTTTTCTGCCACTGCAGACTGATTTCAGACCACTGCCTCTGTTGGGGTCCAAAACCACTTTTCCCACTTGCAGCTTCCATATCTGATTTCATCATCACATGGGTGTTTTTCAGCAATTTTTAGTTATTGTTTTCCTTCACAGAATCACAGACTCATCAAGGTTTGAAAAGACCTTGAAGATCATCTAGCCCAACCATTAACCTAACACAGACAGTTCCCAACTACACCATATCCCTCAGCGCTATGTCAATCCGGCTCTTAAACACCTCCAGGGATGGGGACTCCACCACTGCCCTGGGCAGCCCATTCCAACACCTAACAACCCGTTCTGTAAAGAAATACTTCCTAATATCTAGTCTAAACCTTCCCTGGTGCAGCTTGAGGCCATTCCCTCTTGTCCTATCGCTTGTTACTTGGTTAAAGAGACTCATCCCCATCTCTCTGCAACCTCCTTTCAGGTATTGTAGAGGGCAATGAGGTCTCCTTAATTACATCAGTTTATGTTTACTCATACTAAAGTTTAGTTCAAAAAGCTTAGACTCATTCAAAGAACTGGAGATTACATTGGTCACTCCTTTTGTCAGCGTGGGGATAGCGATACTGAAATTAATGTTGTCTCACTGTAGCTCTTTTTAGTGATAGGTTACACACATATTGGTCACTAGTTCTGCAGTTTCACTTCTGATAGTTGATATCTCAGGTAGATGCTGTGCAGCTATATCCTCTGTTTGATCAAATGCTATGTATATATTTCAAACTGATGTAGCTTCTCTGACCTATCTTCTAGGAAGGTTATGACAGTTATGGGGATATACGTAACAAAAGACCAATCCAAAGAACCTACAGAGTCTTTCTTCTATGGCTTTTTAATCTCACACTGTCATTTTTACTGTACAGCAACTGGAAGAATTATTGCTTGTAAGCGATTATGAACTACTGTCCAATTCAAATTGAAATTCTCTTTAAACTATGACAATTGAACATAGCTGAGCTCTGATTTTTCAGATTTGTTCATTTTGTTTTGTATTTTTTTAATTTGGAAAAATAGTTCAGGCATTTTTTAAACATATTTGAGAGCTACAGCTTTTGAAAACAGAACTCTACTGCTACTCCTTTACTCGTTAGCCATTCACACTGATCTCCTTTTGAATGACACTTTATGAAGATGCTTATGCTACTCTTCACAAAATGCCTGGCAAAAAGGTTTGCAGAGCTGAAGATAAGACTGTACAAATATAACAGTAATTTAAAGAACAAAAACTTTAATGGCTATTATAATTTCTCTGCCACTGTGAATTTAATTACTAATTATTTTTTAATTATAATGCCATGTACTGACTGAAAAATAAAAAGAAGTTGTTTTTCTGTGAGAACTCTGATTAATAGTTAACTGTTATCAATAGAGTTCTTTCAGTACTGATACATATAAAAGGTCTCCAAAACTTAATATTTACTGTTCTGTTTCTTTTTTTCCCCCTCTACTAACAGTTTTGCTATGGGACTCCAGGAAGTTAAGCTGTTTCCTTAAGCAACTGCTTCCATTATGGTAAGATGTATAATACTGCACTTGGGTTCTGCCTGTACTGTCAAGGTGGTGAATAAGTTGAATAACACTGACCAAGCCATTCCTCTCTTTGTGCCTAATTCTTTCAATCTCTGAAAGATAACAAAGTTACTGTCTTTCTGTATAAAGAGTAAAGATACTTACTAATGGAAACTGCTGTCAGTACTGCATAGAATAAAATTTAAATCTTTAGCAAAAAGAGCAGTAAAAATAACACTTTCTTGTAACAAAGCCACACCAGATATACTAGGTCAGGTTTTATGTATATATTTTATTTCTCTGTAAGTAATTGAGGGGAATTTGGCATTGTGTCCATTTGTTAGAAAAAAAAGCTGGGATTGGTGGAAACTTTAAGGGAAAACTAAGAATTTGAAGTGTGGAGTTAGATAGAACAGTAGCAAATCTTTGTCTGACAAGCAGTGAACTTTTATTGGTCCAAGAAACTGGGAATCAATGTTGGTTTCAATCATTCCATCATTTCCAACACTCGGGTGAAGTTTCGTGCAAATGTATTTAGAATTATAGGCCAATCTTTCTTGCTCTGGCCATAGATCTGAAAGGTTTCATAAAATCTTGGAAGACAGACATCAAATCAAAAAGAAATAGAAAACTGCATTTCATCTAGGAAAAGGTGAGTTGAATGCATATTCTATTTAGGGTATGGTTCACCTCATTATAGCAGAACAACTCACTTCCTTCTGTCAAGTCCTCTGTTTCATAGAGAAAGGACAGAGAGCAATCTGGCATCATACTGCAGTGCAGCATACTGAACAGAGTGCCTTGTCTGTACTTCATAGCCCACCACAATATAATTCCATATTGGTATTCTTTTTGCCAGAGCAGCAGAAACAGTTCAATGAGTTTGGGTGTTACTAGTTTGCTTTCAATTAAGTTGCTTCACACATTGTGAAATTTGTGACTGTCAAAGCACCAGTGTTGAGTAGAATGTTTGTGTTCGAAAATGAGCTATTTTAAACAGAGCTGGAAAAGTGAATGTGATGCACAATGAAGTAGCTGGTCTGCTATGGTGCTAAGTTTGGCAGCTGTTATACCGGGTGTAAGAGTCAGTCAGAAGATCAGCATTGTCTCAACATTGTCATCAGGGACATGGACAGTAAGGTACCCGGCAACAGCCTGTTTGGACCACAGTTGCCAATCCCAAGAGTGGAATGCAGTGCAAAGGCTCCTGAACACAGAACTGTGCGGCACAACGAGTGCTGTGCTATTCTTCAGTACCTGAGCCTAGCTGGAGTTGTTAGAGATAACCACATAGCTACCGTCAAAAAAGATGGATCTCAACTGTTGCCATAACATCAATGAAGAAATCATGAACTTTAGACAAGCTTTGCTTCATTATAATACCAAAACACAACTCCTGGTCAGAGGCTACCCACCTCTAAGACTGACAATGCCTTGGACACTCCCCCCCGTGCATGTGTGGTAACCTTGCTTGAGAAAGGTGGAGATATGATAATTAAATGCCGAGAAGGGCGGAGATCCCTGAGGCAGAGGAGGAGCAAGATGTGTTACTAAGCATAAAAGATGACTTCTTGGCAACGAAAATTTGAAGCTTCCCCACCGAGGATCACAACGACCAACGACAGAGTGCTGGCTGGACCTGGGATCATTAGGACGTCTTGAGATCAATGGTGGTAGCTATAACCTCTCTTTCTCTTCTTTCTAAACTTAACTTTACTTTTCCCCTTTCTTTCATCCATCTCTATCTATTGCGTCCACTTCATGGGCTGCCGACGCAGAAGTCTCGGACACAACTTAGACGACCAATGTGATCAAGTTGATGCCACTTTATTAAAGGTTACACAGCAATTTATACTCTATCTCAAACTTCACGCGCCGCTATCTTATTGCTAATAGGCTAAAGCTACTTGTTCACGTGCCCTTTTGCCCCCTATGATTGGTCCCGGTGTGGCGTCCACGCGATGCTCTCCCCCCAGGTAGACCCCCTGTTTTCGACATTCCAACATCTTTATCTCTTGGGAAGGAATGTAGTTTCTCAGGCCGTCTCGGCCTTGTTTTTGTCCTTGAACACAGCTGCAGCTTGTTGTTACAGTGAGGCCCCTCAGTTTGGATCGCTCATAATATGTCCGTTATTTTCCAGCCATTCCACAATGGGCGACACAATAAAGTTTCACTGTTTGATTGATGCTACCCTCCTTGGTGTTGGTCGTCTTAATTTTGCACTTTCGAGATCATAGTAAACGAACCATCACAAGTCCACCGAGTGGACCGTGACACTGGGTAAGAAAATAAGTGCAAACAATGGTGTAGTACACACATTGAACTTCCTGCATGTTAGCCGTTGGGTTCATTTTGTCATATTTTAAGCACTTACCGTGGGAATCCTTCTGGATTTCTGGAGTTCAATCTGCTCACTATATTCCAGGCTCTTAAAAGCTATTCATGAACAATCTCATTATTATATTTTTGCTTTCACAAAAATTATATTGTTATATGTTTGTTGGGAAATGTGATGTACTCCGTGTATATCTCAGACAGCAGGAAGAGAACCCAAGCAAATATAGATACTCTCTGATTTCCAATGTTTGAACTATATGTCCCCAGAGTTTTTGATCTCTTTGGAGAAATAGGCAACCAGACACAAAGACGGAGCTCAACTTTTCCTAAGATAAAGCTCCCAGTATCTCAACTTAAAGGCATGAATTCAGACCTTAGCTAATTCACTTTATTTGGAACTAACTTATGCTAGGCATCCTTTTTTTGTCAGGCAAATAAGAAAGCTCTCTCCAAAGGACATTCTAGTAGACTAAATCACTAGGTTTGTGTTTCTGCCTACAGAAGGAAACTAGAGTAATTAGATTCCAGACAAGCTATGTAAGAACATACAGGTATGTATGTAGAATATCTTATTATATGTAAAATTATTTCCACTGGAAAAAAAAACAAAAACCAAAAAACAATCCCCACCCCACAACAACAACAACAAAAACAACAAAGAAACCTGTGACTCTTTAGGGAGTAAATTAAAATATGTGACATAAATTTTGGTCAATTTGAGCATGTAGTTCCTAACATTAAACTATTTCCTTTCTCCCCCCACAAAAATGGTGAAAATTTATTATTGCTTTCACTTCATAGTTCTGCTTTGTTTTAATTCATAAGGTCTGCAGTTCAAATGTACACATTCAGTGTAAAGGAAGAGAGAGATAGATGAGCTTATATCAGAGGTGAATATAGAGATTTTAAGGACGGAGTTGAAGAGAAAACATAGTGTCAAGGAATTCTTCAATTTTTTTTTTTTTTTTTTAAAAACAAGTTTTCACCATTTAAAGTACTTTGGTGCTTTCTGTGAATATTGTGAATTTAGTCATAGAATAATAGAATGTCTTGGGTTGGAAGTCACCTTAAAGATCATCTAGTTCCAACCCTCCTGCCATGGGCAGGGACACCTTCCACTAGACCAGGTTGCTCAAAGACTCATCCAATCTGGCCTTGAACACTTCCAAGGAGGCATCCTCAGCTTCTCTGGGCAACCTGTTCCAATGTCTCACCACCTTCACAGTAAAATATTTCTTCCTAATATATAATCTAAATCTACCCTCTTTCAATTTAAAACTGTTACCCCTCATCCTATCACTACACTCCCTTATAGAGTCCCTCTCCATCTTTCTTGCAGCCCCCTTCAAGTACTGTAAGGCTTCTACTAGGTCTCCCTGGAGTCTTCTCTTCTCCAGGCTGAACAAACCTAACTCTCTCAGCCTGTCCTCATAAGGGAGGTGCTCCAGACCACTGAGCATCTTCATGGCCCTCTTCTGGACTTGCTCCAAAAGGTCTATGTCATTCTAATGTTGAGAACCTCAGAGCTGAACACAGTAGTAACTAATTAATTAAAATTTAACTACACAGTTAAGTAGTTAACTAGAATTTAACTACACAATCTTGTTCTGAACTTAGAATTTAAGCTATAAAGAGGCAGACACTGTTTCCCAGGTGATAGTTCAAATAGCAGAATGTGTAGAAGGTGACTAAAATGTTTTCTAAATGGTGTTCTTCTAGAGAGCTTAGAGCTTTTTATCAACTTAAGTCTTAATGTCCCTGAGCTACCTATGCCCTGTACTGCCCTGGGTAGCTATGCATCGTGCTTTGAGCCCAGAGAGCAACCGAGCACCATGTAGCTACTCACTCACTCCTTCCCCCTCATGGATGGGGAGGACAAAATTAAACAAAAAGCTCCAGGATTGAGACAAGGTCAGGGAGGGATGACTTGCTAGTTCTAGTCATGGGCAAAAGACAGCCTCCATTGGGGAAGAAAAAGAACATCAATTTAATTTAAACACCATCACCACCACCACTGAAATTTCCAATCAAACAGAGTAGGACAGTGAGAAATGCAACCACACCTTAAAAACACTTTCCCCCCATTCCTTCCTTCTTCCCAGGCTCAGCTTTGCTCCTGATTTCTCTTCCTCCATTCCTGTGGTGCAGAGGGGCAGGGGATGAGGATTGCTGTCAGTTCATCACCCATTTTCTCTGCCGCTCCTTCCTTCTCATGAGGAGGAGTCTTTTCACACTTCCCCTGCTCCAGTGTGGGGTCCTTCTCACAGGAGACAGTCCTCCAAGAACTTTCTCAAAACATGAATCCTTCTCACAGGACTGCAGCTCATCACAGACTGCTCCAGCATGGATTCCTTCCATGGGCTGCAATCCTCCCAGTGCCAGACTGCTCCAGCACGGGCTTCCCTCAGAGTCATGGACTTCTTTGGGCACAGCCACCTGCTCTGGTGTGGGGTCTTCCACAGGCTGCAGGTGGGCATCTGCTCCACCATGGACCTCTGTGGGGTGCAGGGAGACAGTCTGCCCTCTCACCATGAGTTGCAGGGGAGTCTCTGCACCAGTGCACCTCCTCCTCCTCCTCCTTTCTACCTTTCAGAGACCTCAGTGTTTGCATAGGTTTCTTCCTCACAAGTCCTCCTTACAACTCTTCCTCCTCTCAGATTCCCTTTCTTAAATATGTTATCACAGAGGTGCATCCACCATCGCTAATTGACTCGACCTTGACCAGAGGCAAGTTGGATTTGTAGCCAGGGGAGCTTCAAGAAGCTTCTCACAGGGACCACCACTGTAGCCTCCTCCCCCACTACCAAAACGCTCACAACACACAAACCCTACCTACTAAGACTATTTATTCTCTGACAGAAGAGTGGGGCAGTGGTGAATGAGCACACTAACAGCATTCATATACTGTTTTCAAGGTTAGTTGGTAGCATCTTTGACTTTTTGATGCAATGGTCTAACTAGGCACTGAGAAATTCTGGATCGGATTTGTTTCTCTGAACTTTAGGGACCTATAATGTAAAAGTCTAGATGCAAGCAGTGCCATTAAAATTGCTGGAGATTGAAGGCTCATTTCAGTTATATAGCTGTCTAGTCTCATTGGGATGTTCTAAAGTGTCCAAGATACCCCAAAGGAGATGATATTTATAACTGCATCTGGGGAAAATTTGGCATTCTTCAGTAATAGTTTGCATTGTGTATAGATGGCAAGGTTTTGGCAGGGGGCAGGGAAGCTGCCAAGGTGGTCTCTGGAAAGAGTGGCCAGGGCTGCCTTGTGCCAGACACAGCCAGTTCCAGCCAGCTCCAACCAACCCACCGCAGGGCACAGCTGAGCTCCTCAGTTGAGTTGGCACATCTGAACTGATCAGAAGAACGTGGCCTTTTTTCACCTGCCATGGTAACTGGTGAGCAGTCTCTCTGTCTTTATTTCAACCTTTTCATTCTTCTACTTCCTATATGTTTTCCCTCTTGCCATTCCAGTGAGGAAGGGCAGTGACCAAGTGGATGAAAAACCGTCACACAGCTGGGGCTAGACACAGGACAGGAAAGCCTATGATGCTTCAAAAGACACTATTTGCCCATTATCGCCAACTGAATTAATGTTTTAGTTATTGTAATCAGTGGTGTCTAAAGATTTGTTCAAATTACCAAATGACATCTACTTTAGACTGAGATTATTTTAGAGTCTTATGTTCAAGCAGCTGAATCACAACCTTACACTGTATAAACCTAAAATTAGCTGAACTAAATCCTATCCTCCATGTGATTTAGTGTTGTAATGCATGTCAGTCTTATCCCAGAGGAATATGCTTGATTTCAGTCAGTTGGGTATTCTGGAATAAGATATTTTCAATTTCTGCTTATAAACCTGTCCTCTTTGTATTACTTGATTTCATTATCAATTACACCCCATTGTGCGGATCAGAGAGAAAAAGATTAACTTTAAATCCTATTAGAATGGTTGTCCTATAACAGTTCTGTGTTCAAATCTACTGAGGTAAAAAGTGAAATGATAGAATTCTATTTCCCAAGAATATTCTTTATTTAATTAACTCAAATTATTTTTTGCAATATTTTCATGATAAAGTATAGCGCAAGTTTTGGTGTCTGGGTACAAGAGAATATTTTTGGCAGGTAGTCTCAAAAACTTTACTTATAACTTGTGTATCACCTTAATTTTCTCCTTCTTCCTATTTCCTACTTATTTACTTATGCAATTCTCAGTAACTGTTTCTGTGAATTCCTTCCCTGCTTTCTGTCTCATCTGAAGACTAAAGGAAACTGTCCAGTCATGTCTTTCTGCATTGTCTCCAGCTCCCTGTGTGTTTACAGCTTATTAGATATGCAAGAGAAGTAAACTATTGATCCTGTAAATGCTTGTAGAATAGCAATCCTCAAAGACTCCAGGACAGGAAATTTGTTTCAGAAGAATCTACTGGACAGAACAGAAAAAAAGGATCCTCTTTATTCTCACTGCCTGTTAAATTGTCATAGCATCAGGAGTTCACAGTGTATAAGGAATCATTATCATAATTCTATTCAGTATCTATAAGGTCCTTTCCATACTTAAATGCAGAAGTTTAGTATTAAAAAATAAAAAAATATATTTATATTCCTATTATAAGATATGGAAAAATATTCCTTTACCTATGGTCATCAGAGAGAGTTCATAGGTAAAAGTAAGTCTGACTTGTTGAGATTGTTGGCTAGCAATCTCTCTCACAATACTCCTTCTTTCCAAACCCTCCTACAGTATACAACAACCAGTAGTGTGGAGCATATAATTAAACAGCTTTTCATGTTTTCCATTTAAACATTGATTATGATAGGTTAAAAAAATTTGGTGAATGCTAACATATAGCTCCCCTCAGTTATAACTAAAGTAGAAGAAACAATTTATTACTGAGTTTAGATAACCTTATATTTCACTCTCTAGGGTGGAATAACATTATTGGAGTTGAGAATATGAGCAGTTGAATTTTATTTTACCTTTGTGATGGGTTGACCTTGGCCAGCTCCTAGACAACCACCCAGCCGCTCTGTCAGTCCTCATCCTCAACAGGACAAGGGGAAAAAATAAGATGAAAATGCTCAAGATAAAACCAAGGAGATCATTTGCCAGTTACCATCACAAGAAAAACAGTCTCAATTTTGAGAAAATCAATTTTATTTATTGCCAATTAAAATAGACTTGGATGGTGAGAAATAAAAAAAAAAAAAAACAAAAAAAACCAGCTTCCCCCTATCATAACCCTTTTTTTCCCTGACTCAGCAACAGTCTTTCCCTTCTGACTCCTCTACCTCCCCCTCCCCAGTCAGTGCAAGAGAGATGGGAAATGAGGGTTGTGGTCAGTCCATAACAGCTCATCTCTGCTGCTCCTTCTTCTTCACACTTTTACTCTCCTCCAGCATGGGCTTTCTATGGGCCACAGTTCCTTCAGGTCATACCCACCTGCTCTGACATGGGGTCCTCCAGGGGCTGCAGGTGACTCTTTGTTCCGGCACCTGGTGTACCTCCTTGTTCTCTCACTTTGGTGTCTGTAGGCCTGTTGATCACACATTTTTCATATAATCATAGAATCATAGAATACCAGGTTGGAAGGGATCTCAGGCTTTATCTGGTCCAAGCTTCCTTGGCAAAATCATGGTCTAGACAAGATAGTCAAGCACCCCGTCCAGCTGAATCTTAAAATTATCTAATATTGGGGAATCCACCACTTCCGTGGAGAGATTATTTCAGTAGCTGATTGTTCTCATTGTGAAAAATGTTCCTCTTGTGTCCAGTTGGAATCTCTCCAGAGGTAACTTTTACCCATTATCCCTTGTCTTTTCCATGTGAGTTCTTGTAAAAAGGAAGCCTCCATCTTCACCCTTTAAATAATGGAACATAGTGATAAGGTCTCCCCTAACCCTTCTCTTAAGGCTGAACAAACCAAATTCTCTCAGCCTATCCTCATATGGCAGGCTTCCCAGTCCCTTGATCATCTTTGTGGCCTGGCTCTGGATCCTCTCCAGCCTGTCAACATTATTTTTGCACAGTGGGGACCAAAACTGAACATAGTATTCCAGGTGTGGCCTGACAAGCGCTGAGTAGAGTGAGATAATGACTTCTTTATCTCTGCTGGTGATGCCCTTGTTGAGGCAATCCAGCATCCTGTTGGCTTTCTCTGCCGCTGAAGCACACTGTTAACTCATGCTGAGCTTGTTGGCAGCCAGGACCCCCAGGTCCCTTCCCAGAGAGTTGCTCGCCAGCCAGGTAGATCCCAGCTGTGCTGCACTCCTGGATTATGTTTTCCCAGGTGCAAGACCTTACCTTTGTCCTTGTTGAACTTCATAAGGTTCTTGTTAGCCCACTCTTTCACCTACCCAGGTCTTCCTGCAGAGTGGCTCTCCCTTCCACAGTGTCCAGTTCCCCACTTGGATTGATATCATCAGCAAACTTCATCTGGGCACACTTGATCCCATCATCTGGATCACTTATGAAGATATGAAACAGCACTGGGCCCAATATCAATTCCTGAGGGACTCAGCTTGTGTCAGGTTGCCAGCTTGAAAAGGAGCTATTTACCAGTTATTGTCAGCCAGTTCCCAACCCACTGCACAGACCACTTGTCTAGACCATATCACATCAGTTTCTCTAGGATGAGGCTGTGGGGAACCATATCAAAAGCCTTGGAGAAATCCAGGTAGGCAATGTCCACCACTCACCCCACATCAATTGAGAAGGTTACTTTGTCGCAGGCGGCAATCAGGTTTGTCAAGCACGATTTGCCCTTGGTGACTCTGTGATGTCTTTTCCTAATCACATGATTCATTTGACTTGTGATAACCCCCAGGAGGATTTGTTCCATAACTTTCCCAGAGACTGAAGTAAGACTGATGGGCCTATAATTTCCTGGATCCTCCTTTAAGCCCTTCTTATAGATGGGGTAGAAACCTTCTTTCAGTCTTCTGGGATGTCCCCCAATCTCCATGACTTCTCAAAGATTATGGAGAGTGACCTCACAATGTCAACCAGCTCTCTTCACAGAATCACAGAATCATCAAGGTAGGAAAGGACCTTGAAGATCATCTAGCCCAACCGTTAACCTAGCACTGACAGTTCCCAACAACACCATATGCCTAAGGGTTATGTCGACCCTACTCTTAAACACCTCCAGGGATGGGGACTCCACCACCTCCCTGGGCAGCCCATTCCAATGCCTAACAACCCATTCTGTAAAGAAATACTTCCTGATATCCAGTCTAAACCTTCCCTGGTGCAACTTGAGGCCATTACCTCTTGTCCTATTGCTTATTACTTCGTTAAAGAGGCTCATCCCCACCTCTCTGCAACCTCCTTTCAGGTAGTTGTAGAGGGTGATGAGGTGTCCCCACAGACTCCTCTTCTCCAGACTAAACAACCCCAGTTCCCTCAGCCACTCCTCATAAGATCTGTGCTTCAGACCGTTCACCAGCTTCGTTGCCCTTCTCTGGACACGCTCGAGTAATTCAATGTCCTTTTTGTAGTGAGGGGCCCAAAACTGAACACAGTAATTGAGGTGCGGCCTCACCAGTGCCAAGTACAGGGGTAAGATCCCTTCCCTGTCCCTGATGTCCATGCTATTTCTGATGCAAGCCAGGATACCATTGGCCTTCTTGGCCACCTGGGCACAATGCTGGCTCATGTTCAGCTGGCTGTCAACCAACAGGTCCCTCTCTGACTGGCAGCTCTCCAGCCACTCCTCCCCAAGCCTGTAGCGCTGCTGGGGGTTGTTGTGACCCAAGTGCAGCACCCGGCATTTGGCCTTAGTGAAACTCCTACAGTTGGCCTTAGCCCATCACTCCAGCCTGTCCAGATCTCTCTACAGAACCTCCCTACCCTCGAGCCGATCAACACTCCCACCCAACTTGGTGTCATCTGCAAACTTACTAAGGGTGCACTTGATCCCCTCGTCTAGATCATCAAGAAAGATGTTAAAAAGGAGTGGCCCCAAAACCGAGCCCTGGGGGACACCACTCGTGACCGGCCGCCAACTGGATTTAACTCCATTCACCACAACTCTTTGGGCCCGGCCATCCAGCCAGTTTTTTACCCAGCAAAACACCCTTGGGTGGATAACGTCAGGGCCTTTTGATTTGTAGGGGTCAAGCTCCTGTTACAGTTTGCATACCAAATCTTCCTTCACTGACAGTGGGTCTGTGTCTGCATCGACCTGGATTTTGTTCCCAAGTCCTGAGGCCCAACAGTGTAGGTAAAGACAGAGATGAAAAAAGTGTTGAGAACCTTTGCCTTTTCAGCATTGTTGGTGACTAAACCACCTCTCCCATTTCACAGCTGGCCAATATTTTCTTTCTGTTTCTGCTTGTTGTTTACATACCTGAAGAACCCTTTCTTGTAGTTGTTGACATCTCTGGTTAATTTCAATTTGAGCTGAGCTTTATCTTTTCTAATTGTATCTCTGCATTCCCTGGCAATGCCCACGTAGTTATCAAAGGGTACTCATCTGCTTTTCTGTCTCTGGTACACTTTTCTTTTGGTTTTGAGCAGACTCAGAAGCTCACAGTTAAGCCAGGAGGGTCCCTTGCTCCACCCGTGTCCCTGACCTTTAAAGGGGACAAACTGGTTTTGTGCTTCCAGGAGAACATTCTTGAAAAAATCCCAGCACTCACTGGCTCCTTTATCCTCCGTGGAAGCTTTCTGCTGAATCCCTTCCAACTGAGCTCTGAAAGAGCTGAAGTTTGCTCTTCTAAAATCTAAAACCTTTTTCTCAGCTTCAGCCTCCAGAATGCTCAGCAGGATCCCAAACTCCATAATATTGTGATCCCTGCAGGCAAGGCTATCTCTGAGAGAGTAGAAAGCAGCTTTTCTTGGTTTGTGAATAGCAAGTCCAGCAATGCCTCATTTCTGGTTGACACATCTAATATTTGTATGAGGAAGCAGTCCTCTACGCATTCTAGGAACTTGATAGATGAATGCGAGCTGCTGTATTGTTCTTCCAACAAAAATCTGGCTAGTTGAAGTCACCCATAAGAACCATGTTCTGTTGACCCAAAGTTTGTTTATGTGACCCAAATATTTCTTTGTTGCCTTTGTTGTCTTGGTTTGGAGGTTGGTAGCAGATGCTAACTGTAAGATCCCCCTTGGAGATGACTCCTCTGTTATTGAGCCCACAGGCCTTCAATAGGGCTTCCACAATTGCCGTAGTTGACTTCTATACATTCAGGATTCTCCTTAACATAGAGCGTGACTCCTGCACCTCTTCTTCCATGTCTGTCTTTAGAAAACATCTTATAACCATACATCACAGTTGTCCAGTCATGTGGGTTGTCCCACTAAGTTTCAGTTATTGCTATGTTTTCATAACTTTCTGACTGGTTGCAGAGCTCCAGTTCCTCCTGATTTTTCCCAAGGCTGCGTGCATTGGTATACATACAATGGAGGTGGTTGATCTTCTGTTTCACATCTTGGGAGGCAGCCAAGGAACATTTGTCACTGCTCTTGTTGGCCTGGCTTATTCCCCAGTTGGTTGCAATACCGTGAACATTGCCCCTTTGGACCTAACATTACCCCAAGTCCTTCATTTTAAAGCCCGCCTCACCAGATTGGCCAACCTGCTGCGAAAGATTCTAAACAGGTGTATCCCATTCTCCCTAACAGGCTATGGTCATCAAAGAATGTTCTGTTGTTATGACAGCTAAAACACTCACAACAGTACCGGCCACTAAGCCAGAAGTTGATTTGCATTATATGTCTATTTCTGGCCGCACCCTTTCCTCTGACTGGTAAAATGGAAGAAAAGATAACTTGAGCATCAATACTTTTCCTTCCACCCCGATGGCTTTGTAGTCTTCCTTGATTCTGTCCAGGTTCTGGCTTGTGGTGTCATTTCTGCCCACATGAAACAGTAGCAATGGATAGCAGTCTGTGCTTTTGACAAGTTGTGACAACGTCTCAGCAACATCTTGGACCTTAGCTCCTGGAAGGCAGCATACATCTAGTGATTCCTTATCAGGCTGGCAAATGGACATCTCAGTGCCCCTCAACAAGTCACACACTATGAGCACTTATTGTTTCCTTTTGCATTATCTGCTGTGTGCTGCTGGTACACTTTCTCCTTGCAGACCTTGCTCATGGGCGTCTACAGCTATTAAGGCTTCATATCTGGCTTTGGTTGTAATGCTGGAGGGTGGGGACTGAAGCAGAGTGCCACTTTTGTGGGTCACCAGGGTCCAAGGTGATGGATGATCCATCCAATTCTCTGTGATGTCCACCACAGGAGTGGTTCTGAAACTACTTATCTATCTCCCTCTTCACTCCTCACTGCCTGTGTGCCATTTTCTGCCCTTTCTTAAACCTGTTTTCCCCGAGGTGTCACCATCTCGGCTGCTGGGCTCAGCTGTGCCATGCTGGATCCTTTGGAGCCAGCTGAAAACAGGTCTGTCCAGCATGGGCAGCTCTGACCTCTCCTCACAGACACCATCCCTGCAGCCCGCTGCCTTTCCCACCCCACCTCCCCCCCCAATACCTGGACACCTACACCAAATACATAATTTTTCTTTTTTGTTAAGAGTTTGAATTAATATAGTTTTTCTGAGAGTAGCTTAAAAGATGAACAATTCAGGAAGACATTAAACTTTACGAGGAACCTCTGTTCCAACTGTTTGTATGTAAAGCACAATACTGAAAAGTTAACCCAAGCCACCCAAAAAACTTTATTTTTTTATTATTTCTGTAAAACTAACACTCTTTAAGAGCTATACAATATTTCTCATCAATATTTGCAAATTAATGAAATTCTACTTAAGATATTTAATGATGGGAAACCTTGAGATATGAAGTTTCAGTTCAATAAACTTGTCAAACCAAGGATGCCTATGAAAACTGTTGAAACTTACTCAACCTAAGTGCACTGTAACAACTAAATAACAACTGGAAGCTATTATTTTAATGTAAACACATTGGAAAACCTTTTTTAGGCCAAGATAAAACCAAGGTCATAAAGTAATCCTCCTTGATCACCTCATGGATTATGATAGCCACCCAAGCAGGTATTTTCACTTTAAAGAAATTATCGGTTTTTTTATAGTGCTAGATGTTTAAGCACTCCTGTATTGCATGGTTTGTATCCCAAATGATTAGATAGCGTTAAAAAAAAGTTATTCCCTGAAATAACATAGTGGTAAAGTTCTTTTATGTCCTTGGCTAAGTAGCTCCTGGCACAGAATAAAAATTGCTAACCTCTCCTAGGCATGTATCACAGCTATCCCATGTATTATCAGACAGTCCCAAACTCCTGACACCAGTGGGAAAGTCCGGAACAAGACAGACTTACCCTCAGTGGAGGAGGATCAGATTAGGGAATATTTAAACAAACTGAACATATATAAATCCATGGGACCTTCAAGTGTTGAGAGAGCTGGCTGATGTCACTGTGAGGACACTCTCGATTATCTTTGAAAGGTCATGGCAATCAAAGGAAGCTCCTGAGGACTGAAAGAAAGCAAATATCACTCCTATCATCAAGAAGTGCAAGGATTACTCAGGGAGGTACAGGCCAATCAGCCTCAGCTTGTTCTCCTGACACGTGATGGTGCAACTAATCATTGAAACAATTTCTAAACACATGAAGGACAAGATACTGATTAGGAGGAGTTAGCATGGATTTAAAAAGGGGAAATAATTTCTGACCAACCTGGTAGTCCTCTTCAAGAAACTGTTTTAGTGGATGAGGGGCAGTAGTAGATGTTGCTTATCTTGACATTAGTAAGTCTTTTTTCAATATGTCACAATAACAGACTCATAGACAAACTGATGAAGTATGGACTAGATAAGTGGACAGTGAGGTAGTTTGACAGGGAGATTGAACCATTGGTTTCAGAAGGCTGTGATCAGCAGATGAATACTACATGGAGTCCTGTCACTAGTAGTGTACCCGGGGGTCAATACTGGGGACAGTACTTTTTGACATCTTCACTAATGACCTGGATGGTGGAACCAAATACACCCTCATCAAGTACACAGATGCAATACAAATCTGGGAGGAGTGGTTGATACAACATATAGTTGTGGAAGATGCTGCTCTTCACATGGACCTCAATAGGCTGGAGAAATAGGCAGAGAGAAATTTAATGAAGTTCAACAGGAAACGACAACTCCTGGCCCTGGGGAGGAATAATGCCATGTCAACCTCCTGGTAAGCAGCTTTGCAGAAAAGACATGGGGTGTCCTGAAGAAAAACAAGTTGGACAACAAGGGAGGGCTGAGAAGGGATCCTCTCAGTGTATATGGGAAGGAGTAAAAATGACACAGCTGAAGTCTTTTCAGTGATGCCTAATGAAAAGAAAAGGGGCAATGAACACAAACTGAAATACAGTATAATCCACTGAAAATAATAATAAAAAAAATTTACTTTGAAGGTTACCAGATACTGGAACAGGTTGCTCAAAGAGATTGTGGAGTCTCCATCCCTGGAGATATTAAAAAACTAACTGGACACAACTCTAAACAAGGTTCTCCAGCATGGGTTCTGAGCATGGGTTTGGACTAGGTGATCATGAGAAGTACCTTCCTACCTCAGCCATTCCAAGATACTGTGTGATTTTGTTTTGTTCATGTACCTGTTCCATTATATCTTTATCAGAGATGCTGTCTTTAAAAGGACAGGGAGTGCTAATTTCCTGTAGAGTTGTGAGATACGTGACTTAATGCTCAGATTTGCCTGAGGCCTCACAATTCAGCAACAAATTAAAGGATGGTAACATTAATGTTAATATTAGCTAACATTTGAAGGAACACTACTGTGTGTTCCCTGTTTCCTACCACAGAATACATCATCCTTCGTATTACCTTTAAAATCTCTAACTTAATCACATATTACTATGTTCTCTTCAGAAAAGAAGACTCTGCTTAATCATTCAAGCCACATAAAATTTGAAACCATACTTTTGAAATTAATCTGTGTATTTTCACCGCCAACTATTTGGTTGTGTATGTGACAGTACAGCTCTAAATACAACCCTGCGTACTTTTGTTTTGGAAATATTAAGCACATTTTTGGCACTTGAATAACAATAAAAACAACTGCAATGACAAATTGTGACAGTCTGTGCCAGCTGCCTAGATGTACAGTGGATGTAAATCATAACCATGTTTCAAGGGCACTATGCTGATTTATATAAGCTATTTAAGTGCTTATGTCATATTACATCTGCAGTCAGGCAAATTTCATGCTACAGTGGAAAGATCCAGAGAAAGAGTCCTAAATTCCACTTGCCTCAGATGAGGTTGCACAAGATCAGAGGCTATCTTAAGGCTCTTCTCTTCATTGGTAAAATAACCAAATCCCATGTTTTGCTGCTATTTGCATTCTGACTGTGCAGAGCTTGCATTTATTTAGTAGTTTATTATAGAAGTGGGGAACTATATAAGTAAGTTTATTGCCTGGCTTATTCCTTTGAGTCCAGTTCATAAGCAAGCATAGAAAATAGCTGCTGTTTGTCTCTTTACAATCTATCCTAGAAGCCACTCTCACTCCTAACTTGTAAGCATGATTGCTAGAGCTAGTACATGATACTGGAATTTCAGGAAAAAGAAGGGGAAAAAAAAGGTCATATTCCTATTCTTTTTTCTTGACCTTTTTTTTTTTTTTTTTTAAATATATTCCTCATTTTTTGCAAGAATAAGTTGGGAAAAGTATCCATTTGAAGGCTGCTAAAGTACATGTAAGAGCTTACAGCTGAAGATACACAATTATTTCTAGGACCAAATGGAAACAGGGAAACACGGACTTGTAACACTAAGCTTGGGCAAGGCAGCTTAAGTTTTGTGTATTATTTCAAGGTGTTTCTTATTGTTGATAAAATTGTAAATCTGATCTATATCATATATATGTATATAAATTTAATAATTAAACTAATTTTCCTTACTTCAGCTTAAAAAAAGTGAATGGAAAGATTTTATGTTTTCATATCTTGAATTTTTTACATTATGAGTAAGGAATGTGAAATATTCATGGAAAAATAATTTTGATACAATTTACACCAGAACAAATCCAACTAATAACAAAGGAACATCCTGCAGTAAAATGTCATATTTTTTATCCAAGACCATGTCATAAATTTTAGAAAAAAAATATTTCAGTGGGGTCCTTTTATTTTCTGCAGCTGGAAATCTGAATAATATGATTGAGGCTGACCTTGTTTCATTATTGTTCCAAGATACCTTGTTAATAGTCCTCTTTTGCATTTCTGTTTGCACACTCGGTCATGTACTTTTTTCCCTACATAGCGCTATAGTACCAGGTGTAGCTTATTAAGTTTACGATCTGTTGAACATTTGGATTCAGCTGTAAATGTTGGCATTTGCGCCCTATTGGGACTTCTTGCCAAGCAACCATGCATTTTTCTTTATTATATTTCAAAGGTTAGATTCTTGTGCATAGTCTAACTTTGGAGAGAATGTAGGTTATTCATTTGATTTCTGGAAACACCGTTGTTGTCAACAAATATGGTATAGAAGAATTATTAAAGCTTCCCAAGCAGATAAGTACATGTCAAAACTAATGCCACTGTAAAGATTGTTTCCGGTCTAGCTTCACATAAATCAGAATTGCAGAAGCTTCAGAGGTACAATATTAATAAAAGTCTCCATTAAAATAAATAAATAAACCACTGTATGTAAGGTGCAGCTGTTCTTAAAAACTTGTTTACATAGAGAGAACTGTGACCTTCATTTTCTGTCCTAGTAATCTACCTCACCTGTTTTTTTCTTGTCTACAGTGTTTTTTTCTGTTGGGAGAAAATTATGGTCTTAATAAATACTGTATAGTATTAGAGAGAAACAATCTTACTTTTACAGTAATCTAAAATTTTATTTTTAAACTAATTCAATAATTGTTCATGATTTCAGTTAAACTTTACTTAACAAATAGAAGATTAGTAAAAACTTTAATGGGGCCCACCATTATTATGAATATATATATACATTTGTGTATTTTTAGTCTTGTTTCTTTCAGAATCAACTTAATCTCTGTGTGTGTGTTCATGTAGTTATTAGCTTTTGAAATTTTGCACAGAAGTAACTTTGATCATTTCAGTTTATATTGCTCTGCAATCTTTTTTGATCTTTGTATATAACCTCTGAATTTGACAGATGTAGAAGTCTCAAAAAATTATTACATTTCTACAAATTTCATAGAAATAAAATTTTGCTAGAGGAAAGTTTCATTTGCAGAAGTCTCAAAAATTATATTTCTACAAATTTCATAAAAATAAATTTTTGCTAGATGAGAGTCTCATTCAATATCCCAGCTATGCACTATATGACTACATCTAGTTAAACGTTAGAGAAACTACAAGAAAAATAGCAATTTTACCCAGCTTTCCTGCAAAGCAAGGCTGATGTAATGAGTCTCCATGAATGTATCTCATACTTACCCATGGACTTTTGATCCACTGACAGATTTCAATCTAATACAGCAGAACAATTGATGTCTGATATTTACATTTCTAGAAGTTTTAAAGCAGATGGTTAGATAAAGCAGAAAATCCCCTAATAACTTGCCATCTTTCTGGTTTCACAGTTGCACACAGGAGCCTGCATGTCTCTGACAGAATACAGTGCAGATAGAGATTGTGGGTATATGAAGGGCTAACAGTAAATGATAATGTAATTCACTTAAGAAGTCAGACAGCCAAGAGACACAAATATCTAGACTTCAGTAGATCCAGATCAAAAAGTGAGTTTGTTTAGGATATGAAATAAAACATTTTTAAAACATTCACTACAAATTTAATAAAAGGATTTTTATTTTCTCATGAAGTAATCAACACATTAAGGCTACTGTAGATACTACTGTTCCTTTCTGATTTACTTTTTAAAAATACAGGACTTTTTTATTTCGATGTTTGGGACTCAGCTGTCTCAGACAAAATGTCTTTCCCATTATTTATCTCAGTGCCTATAATCAGCTCGAATGACATGTGTGTGAAATTCTGAGCACTAGGCAGGGTATAAAATTTCCATGCCTATGAGTCTGGAATCATAGAATTTCTCAAGTTGGGAGGGACCCATAAGAATCATTGAGTCCAACTCCCTGCTCCTCTCAGGACTACCTAAAACCAAGTCATATGACTAAAAGCATCACCCAGATGCTCCTTGAACACTGACAGGGTTGGTGCCATGAGCACTTTCCTGGGGAGCCTGTTCTAGTGACCAACCACCCTCTCAGTGAAGAACCTTTTCCTAACATCCAGTCTGAACCTCCCCTGATGCAGCTTCATTCCATTTCCTTTTGTCCTGTCGCTGGTCACCAGAGAGAGGAGACCAGCACCTCCCCCTCGGCTTCCCCCTTTGAGGAAGTTGTAGATTGCAATAAGGTCACCCCTCAGCCTTCTTTTCTCCAAGCTGAACAAATCAAGTGACCAAACCAACCTATCTCTTTTGTAGTCAAAAAGTTTGTATATGATGACCTTTAAAGTGTAAAAGAATATGTTCAAACTGAATTCTATAGAACAAGAGGAGAATTTTTTGTGAGAGATGTTGGGAACACAGGTTTCTATGATTCCACAGTTTGTATTTCAGAAGTTTTGCATGACATCCAAATTATATTTTAGTACTCTTTTTATCTTTCAAGGAATTAATCTTTTTTAGCTCTTATTTAGGGACAAAGAATGGGTAATATGGGAAAATTGGAGCTTTGGACACAGAGATTTGATTCCTAGTTCTGTCATCCCATGTGGTCTTAAGTAAATCATCCAATTCACTATGCCTATAAATATGTCTTCACAGCAGTGCAGATTAAGCAGGCTGTCTACATATGACATAACCAAGAATAGGAAGCAATGAAATGAAGAATTAAATACTTTGGGTAAAGCTGCAAAATTTCCAGATCCAAACTGGTGTTACAAAATGGAGAATTACTTGCTTTATTTGTACTGCTAAATGACATCTTGGCGATCAATATACAGTCTTGAAACCAGGGGTACAGACTAGCCCACAGACAGATTTCTTGGGGGTAATTTCTTCTAAAACTAACAGCTTGCATGCACAGCTTGCATGTGTGCTTCAATATCCTCTGAGTGGACCCCTATCTCTAGGAAAATGTGATTGTTGTCATCTATTTTTGTACCTGTTTAATATGCTTGAAAGGTTGTGATGGATTTTTTTTTTTGCAGCCCATCAGAGGAGTGTTTCTGTAGCATGAACCTGAGGGATATGTTGCACAGTCTGGTGTGTGGCATGAGCATCCATAGTTGCCCTTGAGGATGCAAAATCAGAGACAAGTACTGGATGATTTTATAGGATAGAGAGAATCATCCAGATGTGTTCTTGTTCACAGTGCCTTCTGGTTCTCTGAAGAACTTTCCCCAGAATAACATCTGCACTTTGTTTTAGTTAGAGGAGGACAAATAGAACCAAGAAGAGAGATAACAAATAAACAATGTGGAAAGTCAGGGATCCATATTTTATCTAATAAGACAGGCAGGTTTGAAAGCCTGCTGAGAGGAGTGAGAACAGGTAATTTGGCCTCAGAATTTGTGAAAAGCCCTTAGAGTCCACAGAAGGGACTGCAGACTGATTGATTGAATTGAAACCTATAACAAAGAACTGCCTTGAAAGAACATGTTGCCCAAGACAGCTGTGGAGTCTCCATTCTTGGAGATATTAAAAAACTGTCTGGACATGGTCCTGGACAGCTGGCTTTAGGTGGCCCTGCTTGAGCAGGGGAATTGGACCAGATGAACCCCAGAGGTCCAGTTCAACTTTAACCATTCTGATTCTCTGAACATAGGTCCAGGACTAGTTATCCAAGCTTCTCTCTATCCCAGCTCCACATTTTGCCTCATTACACACTCTGAATTATCTCTTAAAATTTAAATATTCAGATTTATGCTCTAATATATGCATGATCTCTATATGGTGAAAACCTTTGAAACTGTACTGCAGATCATATAATTGTGGAGATAATTCGGTAAACTTTATTTATATTTCAACCATTAGAAGCATGTTTAAATGTTTAAATATTGCTGCATGCCTAAAACAGATTTCTGCTATGTTGACTGATTTATTTTTTTTCTGAGCCAACTTAATGCATTTAAGGTCAGTAGTTAAAAATTTTATGTCAATATACTTTGCCTCATATATAGGTTATATTTAACTAGATAACAAGTTCTTAACTCAACTTTGTTTCCTTCAGATCTTTAAAACTTTTTTATACTCTTCTTTAGCTTTAACTCATCTATATGACTGTGGTCAATTTTAAATTTTTATCACTTGGCTAGTTACTCTGTTTATTCTGTTTGGTCTCCTATCTCTTGATCATTTTCTGCATTAAAACTGTACATTACTTCTTGTTACATAAATGGCTTCCTTACTAACATCTTTTGCGGAAAAAAAGATAAGGAGCCATTTATAAAAAGCAGTCATCTGATCTAATATTTCTTAATGTGGTATTCCATTATTTTTATCTTCATTTTTCTATGACTTTGTCCCCAAAGATTTCAGTGACTTAATGATATTTAGCAGTTTAAACAACAAAAATGTTTAGTTTTCTTTGATTTGCTAAATTTAAAATATTATTTACTAAATAATGTATTTCTAATGTATATATTTAGAAACTGAATGTGTTTGAATATGAATTAATAATATATTTTTCCGAATATTTTTCAAGTCATGGCCAGTTTCATTTAACCTTCATAAACGCCTCCATGATATTAAGTACAACAGCATCAGTACCATCCAAGAATATCTGAAATAGTGACCAGCAATATGGCAGCATAAAAAGGTTAGTATGAGTTTATTAGTGCTGATATCACTGAAGTATCTACACCTTACAGAATAACATTTATTGGTCAACTGACTGGAGAACCTAACTTTAATGTCAGGGTCAGGAATGTTCCTTTTCCTCTGACTAATGGAATCATGAATCCTGATTTTTATTTTTCATTACTAATTCAATTCTGATCAAAGCCACTTACAGTGAATAAATCTAAGCTAAACTAGAAACATTTGAAGGGCACTGGAAACACAGCTAGGTTTCCAGTAAAGTAGCAATCTTCTATTGAAATGTTCTATGTAAAATCTTCTCCAGAATAATTTTTTTAAAGAAATTTCAAACAATAACTAGAATTTACCCAAGCATGCACACACAAACATAATGCTGTGAAATTATTAGCGCTCATATAAGATACTGTGTTTCACACCGTAAGTCACTTTTCTTTAGTAATTCCCAAAATAGAAATAAATAGGTAAATAAATAAATAAATAAATAAAAGAATTATCATCTTGCTTTTACATTGTGTGAGTCTCTAGCTAACAATACTGACCTGGACCTGTATTATATTCAGGGTCAAATTCACTGGCAATTTCCATTCTTTCATATAGAAATAAATGTGTACTTCTCTTTTGACACTTTGCAAAAATGATCTTTCAAATGACAGTAAGTCTCTTATTGTGAGTGATTTTTTTACAGTTTCCTGCCAAATATCTTGTAAGTAACAAGCTCACTAAATGGGAAGTTCCTGTAAGGATTTGACGACATGGTCCAAGAATTCATAATTAAAATATATTATTCTTACTTTAATGAAACTTAATCATATTTTCTTTTGCTAAGACTTTTTGAATGCACTAGGAGTTTTCTCTGCCCTACTAAAGTATAACAAGTAAAGAAGTTTGAGAGAAGAGCATATTGCTTGGTGCCTGGAGTCTTATAATCTTGAGCAAGAAGAAAACATAAGGACTGAAAACATTGTAAAATGTGCCATCAAAAGGATAAAGGTCAGACCACATTCAGTTAATTTCTTCATGTCTTAAAGTCTTTCACTCAGCAGTTTCAGGGTTGGTACTGCAGTCCTGTGATTTTCTGGACATCATGAAAAGCATAATTTGTTAGTACATTTCCAAAACTGACAACAAATCTTTTTTCCAGTAATCTGAATGCCACATTACAAAACTATCTCTGAAGAGATAATTTTCTGTGTAGTGCACCGTTAAAGCAGATGCATAGATAAAATGAGTATAGGACTACTTTCTGCGTGTTATCTAGTGGTTTATTTCCACTAACAGGGATGTGTAGTGTAGGTATTAAGGAAATATTTTATTCACTGAATTTAGACCACAAGCAACACCTATTCAGAGGGGTTCAAAAATATTTTCTTCAAAGATACTTTTAGAGGGTGCCAGTGCGAAAGCATTTTTGAAGACCCAAAAAACATTACTGTCTGAGTAATGCAGAAGATCTCTTCCCAAAAGTAAATTTTGTGCAGCAGAGGAAAAGAGAGTAAATAGAAAGTGATGATCTACTGAGATCTATCTGGACAGAAAATACATACTTCTTTTTAGTGCACTGCCCTGTGCATTGTATTATGTTTAATATACCCCTGATAAAAGAAGCAGAGTTCAATCAATAATGGTTGCTTTTAACCAAGGTTAAAAGAACATTTGAATTTTCTATTCTTTTACACACAAGTGACTATCTTCAGATAGAGATAGTAGCTTTATTTTTCTCCTCTTCTTTTACTCCTTTTATTTAGTACATGTATCTGCTGTGTCATATTAGCTCAGTTTGCTCCCAAGTATTTCCAAAAAAATATAAACACATAAGATTTTCAGTCACATTAATATACGATTTAACACATCCAAAATAATAATTGCTCTTTGGTAGTTAACAGAGAACAAGGCAACACTGGAACAGGGGGCTAGTGTAGCCTTTCAGATGGGGTTAGATCTTCCCTCTTCCTCTGAAGAGCTGGAAGCTTACTAACACTGCTCAGCATAGCCATGCACAGTGAGGAAGGGGAAATGTTCAGTTAGAGAATGCTTGTGGCTGTCTTGAATATAATAGCAACACAGAAGAGTAGGGGATACAAGACTGATGCTTCCCTGAGGCTGCTGAAGAACTTTTAGATTAGCTCTGCTCTCGTTCTGAGGATTTTTCACATATTTCTTGGTCTTTGCTGAGTACCCAGAAGAGCTAATGAATTTGAGGATGGGAATAATCCACCTTCTTCAATGACTCTATTCTGCTAAAATCTTGTGATATGTAGCCATATATCTGCCCATATATAGGGCTTTTAGGTGTCTTCAGTTCTTCCAGAATATTTGTCTTTGAAAAGCCACTTCCACCCACAGAAACGTAGTGTCCTTTATCTGTTAAGTATGTCTTTTATGTCTAATCTAAATCTCTGACCATTCAATATCATTTGTAGTGCCTTTTCTTCACAATCTGTAGTACATTTTGCTTAAATTTGGCACACTGCGCTTTAAATTTCAGTTCTAAATGATCTATCTAGGTATTAAAGATGCATTTAAGCACTTTGTAGTGCTAGATAATTGATGCCTTAAGTTTCTACGGCCTTTTACTAGTGGCTTCATAGGGTTCATTTGAAGGTAAAGTACCATCCATGAGAGGTAATTGGGGGGTGTTGGCTGAGAGCTGAGCCTGATGTAATTCTCAAAATCTATTGCTCTAAAATTCTGAATACATTTCCAGGGAGTTCTGCCAGGGTAACCAATATGTGGTCTTATCATGGGTGCTAAGAAGTATAACTGTTATGTTGTGTTTAAATTTCTATAGGTAAAAAGAACATAGATACATAATTCAGGAAATAGTAACTGTTTCTCAATTAAATAAATGCTAAGAGTTACAATTTGCACATACTGTGGCCACGGGAAACAAACAAGAAAATATTAATCCTTTCAAACAATTAGTCACAGGAAAGATCATGACATCTGTTGTATAATGATACTGAAAGTCTATTTAGGGTACATATATAATGCATTGTATATTACGTTGATATTCTATAGCTATAACCCATTAAACGTCATTATAATATAGGAATTACTACAGCACTGTATAAATTATAAAAATGCTTTAAAGTTACCTTGGGTACTGCAACCTTTTTCTATTAATAAACAGCAGTGTTATGGAGTTTGACTGTTCTCTGCTACATTCTGAAGACAATAAGTACATCTGATAATAATCAAAGAGAAAAATCTGTCTCTCTGGAAGCGATACAATTCTCCAAACTTAGACATCCAGTTTCTTTTCAGATGTTTTAGACTATTTGAGACTTCTGTGTCAGGTTACTAACTATGATGCAAGGTCCCTGACTTACTGGAGTGGCTGACAGAGACCAGTCTGGATACTCTGGAACATCTAAAATCGCAACACTTTGTCTGCTAGTGGAACTTAATCCAACTGAAACACCCATAGGCTTCCCTGTGAAGTGATCTTCAGATTAATGCACCCTGTTCCTCAGGCTTTGCTGGTGATTCCATCCATCCAAAGAGAGTTTACACTGAAACTTTTGTGCTTTACCATTTTTCTAAATACTTCTTTTAAAAAATGTGACTTTTCAACACTACAGAAACTCTGGTGGACTACTGCAAGAAGAATATCCAATAGGAATAAGTGGAGCTTGTTTTACTGATTTAGCAATTCCAGATATATCTCATCGTCCATCTGGAAACACTTAATCAGGTGAGTTTGCTTGCTTTTAATTTACCAGTGAAGGATCTTAGATATTATTATTTTTTTAAAAAATTTACTACTGTCCTTCTGCATAATCCCACTCAGAGAAGAACTATATGACATAATGACAAAATGCCTATTTCCATTATGCACTATTGCCACCCACCCTGACTATCAGAACAGCTGCATTAACAAATCATTGGTGGAAAAACTTTAATAAAAAAACCCAAACGCAAGAGCTCATCTCCTACTACTCTGCTTTAGTGTGAGGTTTGTCTGTTTGTATTTTAATGACACTGGAACAGTAGATAGTAGATGGCAAACCAGAGGAACCGTAAGAAATATTCTTTTCCCAGCTCCTCTCAGAGATAAAAGCCTGGTCTTAGAAATGTGTAGAAATATCCACCTTTTAAGTATTCCATTAGTTTTTTTGTGTACAATTTGCTAACTGGTCACGCTCAGCAGTAGACATAGAACATTTAATTGAATAAGTGGAAGTACTGATTTGTTAAAATTAACAGGTCTGGTTCAGTTTTCAAGTTTGAACTGATCTCTTTCAACGCTTAGAACAGTGGAAATCTACTTGTATATTCAGTGTTCTAACAAACATTTTTAATAGTTAGCACATTCCATAATCTAAACATATTCCCAGTTCTATCCTGAAATGCTGTTCAGGACCCCTATCTTGACTTTTTCTTACTCGGACTACTAACAGCATTAAAATCATATCAAAAAGTGAGAAGAGGCAAAGAAATTGGTTAACAGCAAACGCAAGAAAGTTTAAGTGCTCAGCAATATTTTCCTTTGGATTTTCTGTCAGTAAACATGCATATGCAATAGGCATACAAAATTGAGTTTCCTCATCTCTCCCCCTTTGTTTTGGCTGAGAAAAAACAGTAAGAGAGATCTGGCAAACTAAGCAGATGCTGATTTCTGCAGCATCTGTCATGGGCTGTTTACTAGCTCTGGCAAAAGCAGCAAATGTAAATTGTAAAGAATTTGCACTACATACTCACAGAGGATAGACAACCAGCCTGTTGACTGGTAGAGAGATGGCTAGAGACAGTACTAATCCAACAAAGATCTCCATTATGAATAGGTGTGCTTAGGATTGTGCAGCAAACTTTTCAGTAACTCCCCATGTCATTTTCTTTACATTAATAATGAAAGAGCCATTTGATAGATGGAAGAAGAAGAAGTAGATTGACTCATAAAACTTCATATTCAGACACAAGAGTTCCACAATTTTGGAAAAATATTAGCTGTGTAGGCTTTCTAAGCAGGACTGTTTAAGTTCTAATGTGAAATATTTCAGTAATTTTCCAGAAATTGTGCTCTCTAAGTTAAGTAAATAAAATTTTCCCAATTTAGAATATATGAGTTTTGCTTCTTTTGGATGCCGTATGCAAGTATTTTTGCTATAACCATACACATTTACAGAAGTACCCTATTCCACTGTTCTCTCATGAAATTTCCCTGCTTTTACTCTGTAGCTGAAGAATACAGAAAGATGTGTATCTTAGGGTAACATTTTCCACAGTGTGTTAACTTAGATAAAACTTTTCATTGTGTCAGCACGGAACACTCTTTTAATAAAAAACTGGCTTCCTTAAACATTTTAGTTATAACCCAAGCATTGAAAGGCTGAGGGCAGCCTTCTCTGAAACCTTTGCCAAGATCAAAGGATGAAAGGATCGGAGAAAAATCTCTATAATGCTCACCTAGGGAAAATTAAACCTTTACTATGACAGAAAAAGAAGAGTTATATTTAGGAAGTATATGAATGCTTGTTGTATTTTCTACCCCCTGTCCAGTTTACAATGAACTTAAAAGGCAACAGAAAACTTTGTTTTGTGTGCACCCACCATTGAAGCCAGATCCGAGTGCACCCACCACCGAAGAACTGAAGACTGAGGACCAACAGGACGCCGCTGGATCCATGGTGGTGACTATTTTTGCAACTGTATTCTGGATGTTTGCTTGATTTGATTTTTTGCCCATCTATAAGAAGGGTCGGAGGGATGATCCAGGAAATTACAGGCCTGTCAGCTTGACTTCGGTACACGGGAAGCTCATGGAGCAGCTCATCCAGAGTACCATCTTACAACACATGCAGGACAACCAGGGGATCAGGCCCAGTCAGCATGGGTTTATGAAAAGCAGGTCCTGCTTGACAAACCTGATGTCCTTCTACGACAGAGTGACCTGCTTATTGGATGAGGGAAAGGCTGTGCATGTAGTTTACCTTGATTTTAGCAAGGCTTTGACACCGTTTCCCACAGCATTCTCCTGGCAAAACTGGCTGCTCGAGGCTTGGATGATCGCATGCTTTGCTGGATAAAAAACTGTCTGGATGGCCGGGCCCAAAGAGTTGTGGTGAATGGAGTTAAATCCAGTTGGAGGCCGGTCACAAGTGGTGTCCCCCAGGACTCAGTTTTGGGGCCACTCCTGTTTAACATCTTTCTTGATGAGCTAGACGACGGGATCGAGTGCACCCTCAGTAAGTTTGCAGATGCCACCAAGTTGGGTGGGAGTGTTGATCTGCTCGAGGGTAGGGAGGCTCTGCAGAGGGATCTGGACAGGCTGGAGTGATGGGCTAAGGCCAACTGTAGGAGTTTCAATAAGGCCAAATGCCGAGTACTGCACTTGGGTCACAACAATCCCCCAGCAGCGCTACAGGCTTGGGGAGGAGTGGCTGGAGAGCTGCCAGTCAGAGAGGGACCTGTTGATTGACAGCCGGCTGAACATGAGCCAGCAGTGTGCCCAGGTGGCCAAGAAGGCCAATGGCATCCTGGCTTGTATCAGAAATAGCATGGCCAGCAGGGACAGGGAAGGGATCTTGCCCCTGTACTCGGCAATGGTGAGGCCGCACCTTGATCCCTGTGTCCAGTTTTGGGCCCCTCACTACAAAAAGGACATTGAATTACTCGAGCGTGTCCAGAGAAGGGCAACGAAGCTGGTGAGGGGTCTGGAGCACATGTCGTACGAGGAGCGGCTGAGGGAACGGGGGTTGTTTAGTCTAGAGAAGAGGAGGCTGAGGGGAGACCTCATTGCCCTCTACAACTACCTGAAAGGAGGTTGCAGAGAGCTGGGGATGAGCCTCTTTAACCAAGTAACAAGCGATAGGACAAGAGGTAATGGCCTCAAGTTGTGCCAGGGAAGGTTTAGACTAGATATCAGGAAGTATTTCTTTACAGAACGGGTTATTAGGCATTGTAATGGATTTCCCAGGGAGGTGGTGGAGTCCCCATCCCTGGAGGTGTTTAAGATTAGGGTCGACATGGCGCTGAGAGATATGGTGTAGATGGGAACTGGCAGTGTTAGGTCAATGGTTGGACTAGATGATCTTCAAGGTCCTTTCCAACCTAATTGATTCTGTGATTCTGTGATTTCGGTTTTTTCCTTCCAGTCTATCCTATCACTACCACTCTTCACTTTTAATAATAAAAACTGTTCTGGGTGTATGGCATTTGACCTCATTTGTGTCTTAATCTTGCTCTTGGGATCATATCGAAAACTCCCCTGACATTGGATCAGGACAATGATGATATTTTCAGTTAAATTTAACTTTTTTAATGTGGTGAATAGAATTAAGCTTAATTCAAATGAGAGAGAATGAGAATGTTTTTTAGAAAAAACACACACGTAGACATGAAAAAAACAGTTAGTCTGGTTATAAAGTTCTTTCTCTGGTAAAGAGCATTAAGATAACATAGTACAAGAACTAGATGTTTCTGATGGTTTGAGACAAAAATGAGATAAAAATTAAGAGTGCAGAGACATGGTCATGCCTTTAGAGAGTAGTAATAGAGCTGGAAATGAGAAAATACCTGGCAGGGTATCTGATTAAAGAGAATTGTCAATATAACAGGAATATATAACAAATGGTCCTACAATATATCTGAAAATGTATTTCTACTAGAAACATCACATTTAATGAGAACATAATGAGATCTGACCTGGAGGCCCAAGTCAATTCTGATTATCCTCTTTTATCTTAAGCCATTTTAGTTGCAGAAACAGGATATTACTAGTATAAACACCATTCAGGTTCTTCCTGGAGCCTATGGAAGTAGATCACTGTGATCAATAAATCATAAAATTTTTAATCATAAAAATAACCCACTAGTTTATCTTAGATACCTAACATTCACTGACTAAATGTGAGATAAATCCTATTATCATACTTAAGATAGATTAATTCAAACAGTTGTAAAAAAAAATACTCACTAAAATAGCATGGAGGACAACAGTCTTATAAGTAAAAAAACCCAAAAAACCAAAAAACCAAAAAAACCCAAAATTTCATAAGACTTAGCAAATAATTATAGACATTAGTCTCTTTGACACCTCAGCTGGGAAAGGTTCTTCTAGAATGTCTTTTATTTTTCAGTAGGCAATCATAGGGAAAAAATCATAATAAGGGAAAGAAAATGCAGAGATTAAAAAACCAAAACCAATCAAACAAAAAAAATCTCGACCCAATGTTTTTATCAAGCTGAGTGTTTTAACCAAGAAGCCGTATAACCAAAATCAAAGAGGGTTAGCCCCTTTTTGCCTCTGGAGCCATTATTTTTGACTGAGACTAAATGTCATATTTCTGTGATTTTATAGCTGAGTTTTAGAATTCTGGTTTAGATGTAATAAAAAAGTGAGACTGTTATCTCTTAGAGTATGTCATGGTCTGGTGAAGGGAACTCTTTCCTTGGAGAAGGTGGTTTCAATACTCTACTGACAAAGATGAGCTAGGAACTCACAGTTCTTGGCCAACTGTTCAGGAAAGCTCATACGGAATAACTGATTTCAACAAGTCAGTAGCTTGTAGTAGGACATAAGTCTCAAAAAAGTCAGTTTATCAAAGTTAGATATGCTACTAATGATTCATAATAGCAAAAATCCTCTGACATTTTTTCTAGGTATCTGCATGGCTTGTGTGTTGAAACAGAGTATGTTGGGATGTTGTTTTAATCATTCCTTCAGCTTAAACTCACAAAATCTAACTAAATGGCCTGTAGATTCATTACAAATATCTTCACATAAAACAATGTTATAAAGATCCTTGAAATTACCTTTGCTTGCCCCAGAGGAGAATACAAGTGATATTAAACATATTTCCTGGGATTAACATAGATTCACATATGCATCTAGTTTTAGGTACCTTCCTATATTTTTGCTAGACGAATGGATGAATACGAACACCGTAGCATAATGAATTTATTTCTATATTTTTTCAGCTTAAGTGGGGGACAAAAGACTTAAATTCACAAAGCAAGATAATTTTGAGTTTCAGCCAATGTTGGAGACTCACAAGCTTGTTTTATATAAGCAATCAAATAATAGAAATCTATGAAGAAACTGCTGAATACTAAGTTCTAAAAATAGATTTTTTGTAAGAACTAGTAATTCTACAAATAATTTTAATTTAAATAATTATAGAAAGAGCTTATTTGAAAAACTATATAAATAAAGATTTCTTTTCTTTAAGGCTTCTGTTGCAGAGATATATATCAGCTGAAATAAGTGACAATATCTCCTCTTATAAAGGTTTTTAGGCTCACTATATCTACTTCATTTGCATTGATGTAGGCAAAATGAGAATCACATCTACTTTCTCAGTAATTAATTATTTTTATTTCTTATTTTTAGTCTAATTTTAAAGTATATTTTATTTTAAAATTATTTTATTATTAAATTAAGTAATTATTATTAAATTATTTAATATTTTATTTTAAAATTTTAAAAATTTCCTAATTTTATTCTATTCAGTGATTTCTCTACACTCAGAAGCTTTGCAACATGTTTTTAGCAATTTGACACAGACTGTGTTAAATGAAGTAATTTTATATACACTTTGAATTTTACATTACTATAGGCAGAAATATAGGTAATGTTGGTGGTTCCATTCATAAAATGAAACTATACTTATCACAGCTTTATTCTGGGCCTCTGCCACTCAGCCAGAACTGAAGTTACTTTCTATATGATCAATATATTTCTGACAAGTTTATGTTGGTCTGTCTGGATACCTGTCACTCACATACCCTATCACAATACTAGTTTCATTCCCTCTTTTTTTTTGCCCCTCTTTTTTATTATATACTTCCTAAGAGATTTCATTGTATTTTTATGAATTACAGAAAACCAAATTAATGTTATTATAATAAAAATAACTTCATATATAAATCAGACTTAAAAAAAAATAAAGCTACAAAATAATATTTGCAGTGAATTACACCTAATCTCGATTTTGTAGGTGTAACAGCATGTTATTGTTTGTGTCATCTGGTAAATTTTAAAATAAATTAATTGAGAAAATAATGGAAAAACTTGGATATAAGATATGTGTTTTAAATAATTCTACAGAGTAAAACTTTTAAGGGTTGGAAACAATACATATCTGCTATTATTTTTTTTTTTTTTTATAACATTCAATTTCTGTTCAAATTCACTGGCAATTTACAAACAATGTTGAATTTGAAGTGAAAAAAATCAACAGTATCTACAGAAAAAAGCCCCTGGCTAATAGAATGAACTAAAACTAGACCTTGTAAAATATCTAAAGAGAATTTGAAGATTTTTTAAAGTCTCGTTTAAAGAACACTTTTATGATTTTTTTTGACTCTCAGAAAAAAACAACCACCACAGGATCTGGTTTCTTTTCTTTCTTTTTTTTTTTTTTTTTTTTTTTTTTTTTTTAATAAAGACATATTTTCATGTCATACTTTTTTTTGTTGTTACACAAAAATTTGGAAATTCCACGTAGACGCTAAATTCAGAAAAAAAATAAACACACACACACACACACTGGTTTTGTTGATTTGTCCTGACATTTTTCAAGGCTTTGTTATTCAAAACTTCTCTACATTCCCTTTTTGAGGCAGAATAATCATTACCAGCATATTGGAGAAACAATGCAATCCTGCCAAGATGTTGCTTCTTAATGTATTCAAACTTAATATTTGACTCAACAGTTTAAGAGTACAAGAAAAGATTGTGCTGTTTGTAAAATCATTAATGTCCTATTTTCGGCTACAAAAATCATGAAAGGTTGGTGTACGGGGGGAACAGAACTCATTCATTGAATGAATGAGAACTGTTCTGTGCAATTTCTTTTATGATCCTTTCTTGAACAGAGAGGAGATGGGATGTTGGAGGAGTATTCAGGAAATTATGGATACAGTCCTTTAGCACTGCATGCAGCTGTATTTGGAAAGGAGAAGATGTATCCGAGTTAGACGATAGGAGAGAAAAGAGTTGAAAAGAACAGAGAAGAGACTGGAGATAAGCAAGGACAAATAAAGGAGAGAGAAATCAGCAAGTGTAACATGGAGGAAATCCAGTTAGGGTTGGGAAGACAAATAGACTGGAGTGGGAATCCCACATAAGGAACCACACAACCATACTGTCTCATTCTGATATGGTATTTAATTACAGACATTTTTTTTTTCTACCTCATCCCCCCTCATTTAGACAGGAAGGACAGTGGCTCAGCATGCTGCAGCTATTCAATGATTTGTTTTATCCTCATTGTTCAGTGTGTGTCCCTAGGCGTTATTTACTGCATGCTATTGAAACCCCTCTCTGTATACAGAATTATTAATTTCCTCATAGACTCATTCCAACCTTCACTACAGCTGATTCAGCCCTTAGCTATATTCAGTCCTTGCCCATTAACTAAAATGTACGTACTGATTTACTCTTTTCCCTGCTCTCCTTCTCAAATCATTCTGCCAGCCCCACTAAATAGTTCACGAAGACTGGAGCTGCTGACTCCTGGGGCTGTAAAGAAGTGAGCCTTTTTATTTTATTAATGTTCACTAATGGGTTTATTAATGCTCAGTAGGTATTTCATTTCATTGGTTTATGCTTCCTCTTAAGAGCACACACTCTGTCCTCCTGAGCTGTGTTTTATTTTGTATTGGCTGGCTAGCAAAGAAGTTCATTTGTCCTGTGCCATTACTGCCAGCTGCCTTGTCAGGCCTTTCTTGAAAATGAAACTGTGTCTCAACAACTTTGCCCTTGGTTAAATAAATAAGCCATAACTGTAGCTGTAACATCATTATCTGAGTATGAGTCTGAAGGTCTTAGGATTTATTAGGGTGATGCAGCCATTACCATCATAACTTGGCTTTATTATATTCACCTTGCTGCATAAAGGCATCTGTGCAGCATTTGTGGTGTTACTGGGAAAAGGTTCTACATCTCCAACTCTGTTTAAAGAAGATTCTCCCCCTCCCACACTTACACACAAACACCCCTTTAGTTTTCATTGTTTTTCTAATCTCTGTCCTTGGATTCATTGTTTTGCCTGTTTGAGCACCTTTCAGCTCACTGACTTCTAAGCAGAAAGCAGCAAAAGATGCCAAATGTGTGCAATGTGCACAATGACAACACAGATGGTATTTCTGAAAACAGAAATTAGGGTTGGAAGACTATAACAGTCATCTAGTATGAGCATTACTAGGGAGAAGAGGAAACACATTCTCAACTGATATAATTATGATAGTTTGTTTCAAGTCAATGAATCTTTAAAATTATTATTATTTTATCTGTATTGTCAAGTTTAATTGTAGGACTCAAAGTCCTCAAGAAGAAACAGCAAACAGTAATAATAATAACATTGCTTTTAATTTCCATGTACCATATGTTGGCCTAATACAGTACAACACAGATATAGTGAGATTCCTTGCCTTAAATGGAATAAATTTTTAATTTTGTGCATGAACAATTTTATTCACAGCCTAACCTCTACATTAAAACAAAACTAATTGACAAAATCTACTGTTTGTTCAAAATTAATGTGGCACTGTACACCCTTTGGGAAACTTGTGTCTAGAGAAATACTAAACTCTGAAAACTAGGGACTCCTGAGTTATGTGCATGGTAACTCAAGCTTAGTTGTCGTCATTAAGCAAAGTCTTAATAATACTCATAGTATTAGACCCGTAATACTCATAGTCATTCAGCTCTTGCAGATGGTGTGAACACTAGGGGATTAAGCCACATTTCCTCTATAAGTCTTCACACCTTCTTTTTGCTAGGTAGAATTTGTGTTGAGGTAAGCAACATTTTATACCAAGCAGGAGGTGTAGACTTCTGGCATGTGTTTAAACACTGAATTTACTTTATGAAAAAACTTCACAGATTAATTTTATAATATCTTTAAATGAATTTTGTGAGTTTTTTAGTTGTGTTTTGTGGGTTTTTTGATTAGTCCTATGAAATATATTTTTAACATCATATCAAAACTTTAACTCCTTATCAAAAGTTCTTGATAATACTCAGAGTGCATTCACAGAAAATTTATACACCTGTATAATCAAGAAAAGTAAAAAACCAAACAACCATGAGCAGAGGTAATATCAGTGGAATATGACCACAGATTATTCTTAGAAATCTTCCTTTTAGGGGGTTTGAAAATACTGTGCCTGTATGTGGATATGATTCAATAGTAAACTGTATGGTTTCTTGAACCACAAAAATCATCCTACATCTGTGCTAAATAGATACACCTCCAGATAGTATTTTTAGTTTTGAACATTTATGCCAATCTCTTTTAAATAAAATCATATGCTGAAAAGGATGTCTGTTAGAAATTATAAAAACAGGCTTGTGTTGGATTTGTATGTGGTGGGTTTTGGTAGCAGGGGAAGGGGCTACAGACGTGTCTGCTGTGAGAAGCTCCTAGAAACTCACACAGCTCCAAGTCAGACCTGCCTCTGGCCAAGGTCGAGACAATTAGTAATGGGAGTTGCACCTCTGTGATAAAATATTTAAGAAGGGGAACCTGAGAGCAGAAGATGTTATGAGGGAGAAACTTATGAAAACACTGAGGTCAGTGGAAGAAAGGAGGAAGGAAGAGGAGGAGGTGCACCAGAGCAGAGACTCCCCTGCAGCCTGTGGTGAGAGGTCAGGCTGTCCCCTGCAGCCGATGGAGGTCCATGGTGGAAAAGATGCCCACCTGCAGCCCATGGAGGACCCCATGCTGGAGCAGGAGGACCTCAGCACCTGAAGAAGGCCAGAACTCTTAGGGAAGCCCACACTGGAGCAGTCTGTTGCTGGGAGGACTGCAGCCCATAGAAAGGACCTACTGTGATTGTCCAATGAAGCCATAGTTAATGTCTCAAACATCCAATAAAGAATTTTAGTAAACGAGACGGTCTCTGTGGACACATGCCAGGGTTGTGCAGGGAAAGGAAGGAAGATGCTGTGAGAGGACGGTGTTCCGTGGAGGTAGGACCACACTTTTCTGAGGCTGAACTTCCTTATCTTGAGTGACTCTGTAAAGACCCCATAGAGAAGCTGTTTTCATGATACATGTGTCAAGAAGAAAGGTCAGACAATGGTCATACTTGCAGGGAGGGGGGAGTAACTCCCCAACAACCCCCAAACCCACCGATCCATTTCAAGAAAACTCTGACAGTACAAACTACGCATGCACCATAGTAAGAAAAATTCTAGAAACATAGACTGCACCCCTTTGGAAGTGGACCCCCAGGCTGGCTGGACCAACGCTGGAACCAGGACTGATAAAATCTTTCTTTTTTTCTTTCACTCTCCCTCCCTACCTCTCTTGTTCTCTTTTTCACTCTTTCTCTCCTTTTTACTCTCATTCTCTATCCCTGTACATAAGGCAAGGCTTGTTGAGTCATGTTTACTGTTTGTCAGGGCTTGTTTGAGGCTTGTTGGTGCATGACTGCTGCTTGTCGATACATAAGATTTGCTGCTAGTCAGTGTATGTTATAAAGTTTGTGGTTTGTCATTGTATGCTATGAGGTTTACCGCTTGTTGCAGAAGTTGCAAGGCTTACTATAAATTTCATGCCAATATCTGTTGTGAACAAAGAAAAGTCAAGTTTTGTGAACTGAAGAATCCTTGGTGTCATTTCACCTTAATCCTGACCTGAGAATTGGCAAATCTGAGTCATTGTCCCAAGAAATTGGGATGTGACACCCACACTAGAGCAGCATGTGAAGAGCTGCAGCCTGTGGGAAGGACTCACGTTGGAGGAAGTTCATGAAGGACTGTTTCCCGTGAGAGGGACCCCATGCTGGAGCAAGGGGAGTGTGAAGAGTCATCCCCGGAGGAGGAAGGAGTGGCTGAAACAACGTGTGATGAACTGACTGCAACTCCTATCCCCTGCCGCCTTGCACTGCATGGAGGTAGGAGGTAGAGAAATAGGGAGCAAAGCTGACCCCATGAAGAAGGAAAGGGTGGGGGTAAGGTGTTTTAAAATGTGGTTGTGTTTCTCACTATCTTACTCTGTTTGATTGGTAAAGTAGTTTCGGTGATTGTGGGGTTCAAATTAAATTGACGTTTCTCTTTCCCAATCAAGTCTGTCTTTTGTCGGTGACCATAATTAGTGAGTCATCCCTCCCTGTCCTTGTCTCAATCTCTAGGTGACTGTGTGGTGCTAAGTTGCTCTCTGGGCTTAAACCACAACAATGTTGTATTGTTTTCTTCTTCATCACCTTTTTTTCTCAATATTCCTGCTTCTCTAACTTAACAGAATTGTGTAGCTTATACCAGCCATTTTTTCTGCTTTTTTGTTTTTCAGACTCAGATTTCCTTTACCCCTTCTTTTCCATAGATACTTGTCTTTCTAAATATACAATAAACTTTCTGACTTTGTTTTCTTATTTTACTTGTCTTCTACTTGCCTTTTAGAATTCTTCCTTTACTGATTGAGATACAGGTATTTTTGTAATCAGCTGCCACTGTCTTTACCTCTTGATCACTCCAGTGAGTCTTTCTCCTCAAACTAAAAACATATTATACTTTTTGCAATCTTAAAAGCTCACACTTTATTTTAAATCTTTTTCTATTTCAATTCATTTTATCATTAATGAAAGCTTTGTCATACTGTCCATATTGAGTTTCTTTTGGTCAATGATAGCCGATTTATAGAAGAAAATTCTATAGCTTATGCTTTAATCATATTACTCTGTCCAAAGTAATTTTTTGTTTAGTGATTGCTTTCTAATTTCAAGTACTCTATCCTTTTCTTTCCTGGCTAGCTGCCCTCAGCCTTGTTAAATGTGCTCTCATGGAAATATAGCCCTTTATTTGTTTCCATCACTGTGTTTGTTCCTGTTTCTTTCACTGTCTGTTATTAAACTTGTTCTTCGGAGAATCCTCTTCTTTCTACCCATCCATTAAAGAATTATCTCTTTCTTACCCCATGAAAATGTCTTCCATATTGATGCATGTATTTATGCATTGACCCAAATTCATCATTGTTTGAACAGAGATCTTAATATCTGTCTTTATACTCCTACCATTTTAATATTTTCTGCAGACCTGCTGATGGATTCTCTCCTGATGCTCACGTTGTTGATAATTGTGAGAGACTGAAATGTCCTATGACTGCCTCAAAGCTTGCTTGTGTCTGTGCAAACCTCCAAGAGAAGCTGCTGCAGCCTGTGAATTGGTCTGGGGGATGTCACCCAGAGAAGCGGGAGTGTATTGAAGGATGCACCCCTCCACTTCCTTGCGGTTACATTGTCCAGACCCTTTAGACAAGCCTCAAAGGGGCAGACCTGTACTGAGTTGGCCCCATTCTGTAGCCATTTGTGGCTCTATTGTGTAGGCCAGACCCCATACATGCATTGCTAATGAACTGACATGAGGCAAACCTTCCTGCCCTGAAGCCAGATGCAACAAAACTTGTTGGACCAGAGGAAAAAAAACCTAAAGGTGTGCAGATATGCTAATCAGAGGATATGATGAACTTAAAAAGGCAGCAGAAAATTTTGCTCAGTGTGCATCCACCATCGAGGCCAGATCCGTGTGCACCCACCACTGAAGAACTGAAGACTGAGGACCAACGGGACGCCGCTGGATCCATGGTGGTGACTATTCTTGCAACTGTATTCTGGATGCTTGCTTTATTTCTGTCTTTTCCTTCCATTCTGTCCTATTGCTATCCCTCTTCACTTTTTTAATAATAAAAACCTGTTTTGGGTATATGGCATTTGACCTCGTTTGTGTCTTAATCTCACTCTTGGGATCGTATCGAAACGTCCCCCGACATTGGATCGGGGCATAATGAAGGTAAGCAACACCAGGTCCAACATTAGTGCCTAAAGAATGCCCAGGTACCAAAATGAGGCTGATCAGCTTGCCTAGATTTTCCTTCTTGCCACTTTTGGAGATGAGTGTGTCATTTTCATTTTTCAAGTCACCAGGATACTTTCCCTTTTCAAAGACAACAGAGAATGGTCTTGCAATGATGTTAGCAAAGCCCTCAGAACCCATGGACTTATCCCATTGGATGCATGCTAAGGCAAAAGGTCTCATTTAGATTTCCAATTGATTTAAAGTTCTAACATTTGCATTTGCATTGCTTTATTGTCAGCCATTTGTATTCAACCTAGAGTAGTTAATAATATCTTTTTATTTTTCTTTTCTTTTTTTTTTTTTTTATGATATGGCAGTCATTCATGTATTTATTTTTCACAATTAAAACCTGAGCAGTTAATTTTCTGCTACTGTTACTTATCTTCTAATACAAGAACATGTTTCATTCTCTAGATCAAACAAGATAACTTATAAGAAACAGCATATGTTTTTCACATAGGTGACCCTGCTGTTTGTAACATATTTCTATATTCCACTTTTCTACAGTGCTGTTACTACAGTGATTGCTTGTTAGAACCATTTTTTTCTTTTTATATTAATCTTGTTAATAATTGTGGTGAAAAAACAAAAATATATGAGATGCCAATAGGCTACGTTCTCATTAGTAACTTAAGCTGGAGTTCTGTCAATTCACACCAGTGAGAATTTGGCATTGACTATTTTTCTAAATATTTTATACTGGAATATTAAAAAAAATAGTAATTATGGTCTTTTCTGCTACCTAAGAAGGTGAAATAGTACATAAGAATTTGAACACCATTTTTACTGAATATATCAGGGAGGATAGAACCAAAATTCCAAATGGAAAAAAAAAAGTTAAAAAAATTGCTTAACTCACTATTAATATATTAAGTAGTTCACCCACCTGCAGCAACTCATCATTTTAAAATGCTTATCATGAAGCTGTGTCCCTATAAAGAGTCAATATCTCTGCATCACGAACAGACCTGCAAAAATATAGAAGGTCAAAAGGATTAGAAATTGACACATATTAAATCCATAGATATTTCATGGATCTTTGATCTCTCTGAGTCTTTTTGGTATTTCAATACATAAGAAAAATGGAACTTGCCTTTTAAAAATGTATTGTCATCTATGCTTAAAAACAAGCACACACAAAAAATCTAGATGTACCCTACTGAAATTTATGTACCTCACTGAAGTACCCAAACTGGGAACATGGTCATTTTAGACTTTTTCTCTAATCAGTGGAAAACAGTGGAAACCTAGAAAGGAAAATTTAGTGGGCTGAATCATCCTCGAGATTGCCTATCTATCTTCACTGATTGTAACTTACATTGAGAACATCTGGCCTTCTGTTTAATGTGTTTCATTTGAAAAATTAAGAAACTTTAGATATCAAAGCTATGACTGAGGAATATAAATGACATCATAACAGTTAAACCTTTTGGATCTATCTTTTTTCCAGAGCCACTTCTATAGCAATAAATAAATAAAAAGGTAGGAAATATTTCTCATAACTCTATTTAACTGATTATTGACACTAGTGCTAATGAAATTTTATGGCATTTGGATATATTCCATGTTTGCAATGCCACCACATTATACATCTTTATGTGTTTTATAATTAAAATATTTATATTTAATCTGCTCTTTTATTTCACAAATATGTTAAATATTCAATGACTCTGTGGCATAGAAACTCCTTAAACACATTCTGTCCATATGCACAAGGAATTTATCATGTAGATGTTCATATTAAACAACCAAGCAAATAAAGAAATGCCCCAGAGACTCACATAATAACACTGAACTGCCATAGTTTATTTATTGTTATATAATTACAAAGAATATTTATCCATTCTTGCTCTATTTATCTAACACCACCTTCTGTAATGTTCAGGGTCAGAGAGAGAGAAGAACTACATTTCTAGAATATTTGTCAGGTAATTGGACAAAAATGCCTTTCTGAAATGAAAATTTTTTAAAACAGAGGTAAAGTTCCTTTGTAAAGCAGAATTTACATTGCAAGTAGAGGTGGTAGTACATATATTATTATCACTAATGGAACTACTTTTCCCTTCTATCTTTCACAGTAGGGAGTTTTGGCATAAATTAAGTTCTATTTAGTATCAGTTGTGTTATTAGTTTAGTTTAGTTCTTGTTTTAATGTTACCGATGTCATATTTATTCCTTTTTTAATCTTCACACATAAGCATTTCAAAAACATGTGAAATGTCTACAGTTATGTTCACTTTCTTTGTAGCAACTTGTACAGGAACAATAGTTATATTTACTTTTCAGATTTTTCAGAACTGAATATGTGTGGTAATTATGATAGGAATAGACTTATGTTCTTAAGAACAGAAAAAAGGGCCACAGGGGTATGACTGAAGGTCCATCTAGACTAGCATTTTGTCTCTGACATGGCAGTCAAAACCAAATACCTGAGTACAAGTGGAAGGCAAGAATATATGACTCATCAGTATAAGTATTCTCTTATATTCCAGCTATTTCCAGATGGCATTTTCATGTAACTATCAATAACACCAGCATCTTACTACTGGGTAGTAACTTAGCTAATGACTTTTAAAGAAGTGTGAAGTTTAAATATGAAATTGGGAATCCCTCTTCCCATGTGGTTGACTTTACATTGCATGTTGTAATAAAGCCACTTGTTGCGACATTTAACACGACTTTGCCAACAAATGCAGTCTGAGCAACAACAGTGCATGTATCTTCGTTCTGCTCTTGTATAATATTTCAAGGAATGACTATCAAGTGGTATCAAGTAAGTACCACGTCCATTTATTTGTTGATCTCTCTGCCTGTAAGAATATTACAAAGATGAACACTGCGTTTAATTGTGGTTTTTTTCTTTTAATATGAACCTCTGTACAGTGAGCACAGAATTGAGATAAGCATTTTTTTAAAATATAAAATACTAAGCAACAGCCTCTGTATTTGAAGAGCAATGCTCCTGAACCTATGGTTTCCAGGACACATACACACTGAGAATGTTTTATTTCAGCTGTGACGAATTATTAAAAATGAAGTTATTAGGAACAAAGAAACGGTCCTTTTAAACAGGATTAACTATGGAAACTCACCTTTCTCTCAATCCACACATAATAAAACTGAAGCACTGAAGATACATTGTATTAGCAGTGTAAACTATAATCCAAGCTTTTCTACAGCTCACAAGGGTGACCCAAGTAAGTTATTTGGTACTCTAGGCTTCTTGCCTTTTCTTTTTATTTTTTTTTCCTTTCTTTTATTTCCTTTTTTAAAAATTTAAATTGCAAGGCCTTCAGGAGAGGTCAGTGCCTCAGCAGGTAGTTCTTTTATTCTGAAGTTAGACATCTAAAGGCTAAGTATCTAGTGAGATGTTCAGCTTTAATGAGAAATGAGAGGGAGAGAGAGAGATGCCTCTATTGAATAAAAAGAGAGTTAAGTCTAGGTAACTATACTTCCAATGGCTGAAGTTAGGTGTGATGAATTCCATCCTTAACAGTTTAGTGCAGTGCCTGACACAGGAAAGTTTTAATATTTATAGATGTCTCAAAGCTACTGAGGTACAGTTAACAAGAATGTAATAGCAAAATCTGAGCTGCTTAAGGTAAGAACTATAAGATTCTCATTTCCCTACACTTGAATTTCAGTAGCAGGCACAAGTTTGCACCCAATCCCTTTTTGTTAAGGTGTTTAGTGCCACTTGATGTGTCACTGTATGAGCACACAGAATCAGGCAACTAAAGATCCTGTAGTACACTTAGACTAGTTCCTGCTGTCATGACTTCATTCCAGCTTAGGTAATTATGTTCTGCCTATGTACATATCCTGGGGTTTCAATTTGATATGTTATTCTTCTAGACTTGTTATTTCAATTTGTTATGTAACGTTCATGTGTGTTGTTGAGTACTTGCTGCATTTCAGTGGTAGGTGAAGTGAACCTTATTAACAGCTACCACTCTCACAGGCTGAATGAACAAGTCCTATACGGTACTTGGATTTCCAATAATGAGAGATGTTACAGAAGTGAAGAATAGATATTATTAACTCATCCTTAATCTTTGTCAGTGTTCAAAGTTCATAGTCAAAGTATGTGAGTCATATGATCTTAAATGTTTTCTTTTTAATGAAGTGCTATGACATATTGTAAAGAACCAGTAAATTAAGCAAACAATATATAAAGACAATATAAACAACATTCTTATGCAATACAGGTGAAATGCAATACTATGGAATTCTTTTAAAGATCATCTTGACTGGGTTTGGAACAAACACATATTATCTGATAATTTACTGTAATAAAATTAACAAATTTTCTTGAGCAAACAGAAATTTCACTTCCTACAGGACCTGAAAAATACTTTTTTTTCCCTGATACACAGAAAAAAATAGTTTGTTGGATTTGGTTTAAGTTAACTATTCCTCTTCCTGAAGACATTAATAATTTGTCACTGTTGGATACAGCACACTGGACTAGCTGGAACAATGACTTTAATAGAGTCTTAGAATCTAAGGCCAGAGTGACTGTTAAATGATTTAATCTGACCACTACACAATGCATTTCACCCAGTTTCACATATTAACGATATATGTTTGGATTCTAAATTCCTAAGTTGTGTGACAATGAACCACAGGAAGCCAGAGGCACTATTTGCTTCTAAGGGATAAATGCTTTGCTGCTTTGGACTGCTATAATAACATATTATATTTCTATTAGAATGTTAACATGAGAGCACCAGCATATATTTTCTTCACAGAGAAACACACTGGTGCACCTTCCCCCTCTAGTCAGAATCTAAGCATTAACTAAACTTAAGACAATATCCTAGGGTGTCCTGAAATCTTTTATTTCCCTCCATAAACCTCAACATTTCTCCTGTGACAGTATTTAAATTTTCAAGATATCTGTAGGCAGAATCTTGTACACCATATTCAAAATGCCAGATATGGAAAAGCTTTTGAGCTGATAACGTGCTTTCCAGCCCTGTCCTGTCCCTCCATTCTCCAATAGATGTACATTAGTTCTTTCATCATCAATTTTATCTCCCTCCCTCCTGTATTCCACAGCTACATCTCTTTCTGTTTCATCAGGTATATGTATGGCAAGGAACCATGACACACTCCCTCCTACCTGGAAAATTAGGGTATCAGAATCTAGGAGTCTATATCAGGAGCCTAACAGTACAAGTACAGCCCAAATTGGTCTTACTTTTTCTTTGACACAAAATAAATTACTGTAATCACCTTTAGAGGAAATGGAAAACATTGGCCTAGATTTTAATTTATTATAAGACAAAGAAATAATGAAGAAAAGTGAAAGAACACAGAAATCACAGGACAGGAAATTGGAGAAATAGTCACTCTCTCATAACAAATATTAAAAATAAAAGAAAGTTTCTTTGTGTGTGTGTGTGTGTGACATTTCTAGTGCATTGAGGAGTTGCATTATCTCAAAAAATAATGAATCCTTTGAAACTGTTCCGAGAATTAGAGTATTGGTTACAAAGACTTAGTAAAAAAGAATCTCAGCAGTACAAGAAAGACATTTACCTTAATTTACTTAAATCTCATCATTCAATATTAAAAGAAAAATAATGAGAAAAGAAAAATAATGAGAAATATGAAACAGAATAATCTTATAACTGCATCATATACAGTATTTTGTCTACATAAAATACTTTTAAAATCTGTGTTTCAAATAAGATGCCAACCACATTATGTCTATGAGTGTTCCTGAACCATTGTATCAGAAGACCTTATTTCATATAGAGGTGTTATAGGGTTTACAGCACAAGTGTCAGTGATTTTCTCAAGAGTGTCTTGTTCTCCTTTCTACTATATGCGCTACAGACCATGCTGACTGCTTTAATATTTTGGAGAAAAGTTTATAGTCAGCCACACTTAGTAAGATGCTCTATGTGAGTCCTATCCTCTGGGCCCAAACTCTTCAAGCTAGAGCATGACTTACAGTGGTGTTGCCTGCCTTAGTTTTATCCCTTGCTCCAGGCACAGATGAATGTGAGGTGAGTAAAATAGGTCACATTAAGCTGGAAATGCTTCTTTCTGTGAATGAGCTAAAAGGGAACCCAGGTGACTCTGTAATAGACTTCTAAAGTTATAGTTTGATTTTTGTAACATAAGAAACATGGAGAAACATATACATATTAATAAGAATACAGAAATTTCACACAATACCCCGGCAAAACAAACAACTGAAATTTACAAATTGCATATGTTTAATTTCTGAAAATAATCTGAATGGCCATCTACCTTCTCTCCCATGCAGATTCCTGACAAAAAAATCCCAACTAAACAACACAGGTGTAACATCCAGACATCAAATCCCCCTTATTTGCTTCAGGACTGCCTCTCTCATTTGTGGACTATACCAGAAACTAGGCAAACAAGAAATTACAACAAAAACATCCTCTTTTACCATCTTTAGATTCTTTTTGAGTCCTCTCATAAAGACTTAAAAAACCTGTTTCAAGCTTTCCCGTGTAATTGCGTGGATGATGGGTTGGTTGTTTTTTGTTGTTGTTGCTTTTCATTCCGGTTGACTTTCTATCCATCTTGTTAATAACTATGTATGTCTTTAATCTCCCCTTCACTCAGAAAAAAAGGACTTACTGCTATTTCCCTTACCATGTGTTTCTGCAAGACCTAAAGCTACCATGAACTCTGGAAAATGCCTTGTATTGCAGTTCTTCTCAGCTCAAATAAAAACAATGTAGTGCTGAGTCCGTGACTATGCTGAACCTCAGATTTTCTTACACTATTTTCTAGAAATATTTTCAAAGACAAATATGGACATTTTACCATTAGCTTCATACTATTTTATACAAGTCTTACATAAATTATCTATGAAGAGATAAGTCAAATCTGATCTAGTATAGAACTTATTTTATTCTTGAAAAACAACAGAATTTTTTAAATGAGTGCAATTTTAGATTACAGAATCACAGAACAAAATAACAAAAAAATTAACATAATGAACACATGAAAAGAAAATGTATAACAAAGTTAATTATTTTGTGATAGTACTGCTAGAAGAAAAATAGATTGGAGCTTTTTAATGAATTGTAGGAATAGGTTCCTTCATGATAAGAAAAATAAACATGACAATAGACTGTGCAAATTCAGACAACAAGAGTACTTGTTACATTAAAAAGCAGATTCATTTGGGGATTTATTTAAAATGAATAGGATTGATAAGCAAACACTAAATGGTCCAGGTAGTTATGTAAAGCAATTTAAAAAATGCAATAGGGTATTGTTTCAAAACTTTCAGACAAGAGAAGCTGCCATTTTAGCATACCCAAGTGGGATGCCTTCCTGATTTGAAATCAGATACAAAATCAAGTATTTTTAGATGGAAACACATATTTTGTTCTCATTTTAACTATATTAAAAATCATTAGAATAATTACTTTGTCTTTATATTTAATTTCGGTTAATTTTTCAGGTAGTCATATATGAATTAAATATCACAGTCAACATACAAGTTTCTTTTTACAATATGATGAAGCATATTTCAGGAATACATTAGAGAAGGACCCAAATGTTTGAGAATAATTTGGAAGTTGGTAATTTGGGAATAAACTGATTTGCAATCTATGTAAATACTTTGCTTTCTACTTCTGTCTGCTCTGACATATTTGATACAGGCACTTGGTATCTGCTTCTACTGTCCTCATTATCTGAAGCTGCAGAGTCTAATAAGTAGCTTGGTGAGGCTATAAACAAGAACATAAGTTGAAAAGTTGAATGTCCAGGCAGTCAAACAACAAAATACTATAAAGGTCAATGTAGAAGTACACTGTTATAATTCATAGAATATATGAGGTAATAAAATTATCTTACCTCAGTCATGTGACATAACTAAAAGTGGCACACTCTTGCTCTGCATGACTGATTGCAATGAGAATGAGAAATAATATTAAGTTTAAACAACTCTGGATCCTTGCAGATGCAGTATTCATAATGCAAATCTGTTCTTTCTGATAAAAGTAATACAGGACATTATATCTTCCACTGTAAATGTTCAGAGGAGGAAGAATGTCCCATTACACTTTTAAGCTTTCACTCCCACAGGAGGTAGTACAGCCTGTTGAATCTAACTGAATAAATTCCCTACAGTCAATGAGACAGGCAGACAGCTCTGAGGATATGCAGGGGTGAATAAATCAATCCACATAATTTTGATGCTTTGTCTTTACATTGAATGTACCTGCTCTTTCAATGACTTCAGAGAATGCTGCTTGTGTTTGATGTCTACTTCTTCCTCTTAGACTACAGAGGATCACAGGAAATGTTAGTTCTATACATTCATTTGGGATCTCAGCCCTCCTAGGAAACAGACACCAAATGGACAAACACAAGTCCTTTTGTTTTTTACATAATACTTCTAGGATGAAAGGGTACACTCATGGAGTAGAAGTCTAGCATCTCACAAAGTAGAAGTCTAGCTTCTAACCTCTGAGAAAGACTCAGTTTAGCTCTCCTATCCCACAGATGAGTATCTTCTCCATTACATCATGAATATCTGTATCGGGTCTGGCTGAGCCAGAATTGGTTTTCCCCTGTAGCAGCCCTCATGGTGCTGTGTTTTATGCTGGGAGCTGGCAGGGTGTTGATAGCACACTGGTGTTGTGGCTACTGCTGAGTAGTGCTTACACAGCACCAAGGATCTTTCTGACATTTCCCCCCCCACAGTGGGACGGGGTGGGCAAGATCTTGGGAGGGGACACAACCAGGACAGCTGACCCGAACTGACCAAAGGGATATTCCATACCATATGACGTCTGCTCAGTATAAAGCTGGGAGAAAGGAGGAAGGGGGTGGGGTCACCCTTGGTCCTCCGAGGCAACCACTACGCGTATTGGAGCCCTGCTTCCTGAGAAGGCCCGACATCGCCTGTTAATGGGAAGTAGAGAATAAATCTGTTTTCTTTTTTTGCTTCCGCGTGCGGACCTTTGCTTCGCTTTGCTTATATTAAAACTGCTTTTGTTTTACCCACAAGGGTTGTTTTGTTTTCCTATCTTATTTTCTTTCCCTTCTTTGCCCTATTGAGAAAAAAAAGGGGAAGGGGGGGGAAGTGATAGAGCGACTTGGTGGGTACCTGGCATTTAGCCAAGGTCAAACCACCACAGTCTATTTTGGCGCCCAACGTGGGGCGGGACAACGGACGATAGGTCCAGAGGTACTTAGGATCAGAGAAACAAAAAGGCAAATTTTGCCAGAAGATTTACCTGGAGGAGAAGGAGATTTAAAATTCTGAATCCATGCCTGCAATAGTATTTACGTACTATTAAATGATGATCTTATAGAAAATACATACCTGGTCCAAAAGTTGCATGTGTCTGAAACTGTTGTACTACATCAAGTGCATTTTATGTGAGTTAAAGCAACATGCTTTATATGTGGAGATAAGAATTTAACATTAGTCTAATAAAAATAAGAGCTGAAAGGTCTTACTGGTCCAGTTACAATTACACTAACACTCATAGTTCAAATTATCCATCTGTGCAACTATTTCTCATTAGTAATATAGTTGCAAATATTATGCATAAACCTCCTAATATCTGCACTTTCCTGTGGTGTTAATGCTCACTCTTCCAAGTACCCTCAACCTGAGGTCAAGGTCTTTCTTCCATTGTGTGTCAGGTACACCCGCTTGATGAAAATAGGGTTTCTCAGCTGCTGAAGTGTAGCGGCTATTGATTTCCTTTTTCTGTGTTCTTGTTCTCAGGGATGTATGGTACTTGGGGCCTTTGGCCAATGGGAGCCACTATTGACCACAGATCAGAATCAGTCCAGGTATAAATGGAGTCCCTTGAGAAAGCCATTTTGAGCTAGTCACCCCCTGAAGCAGTATGCTGAGGTTGAGGACTCTCCCCTTGGGTTGGGACAGTGCCCAAGGAAACTCCTTGAGGTTCCTATGCATTAGGACACTGTTCTAAGAAGTTCCTTGAAGTTGAGAACCCTCATTTGTTAGGTGAGTGACAAAGTGCTTGGGTTGTCACTAAACCCTAGGAAGTGGTAATAGTTTTCCTCTCCTCTCATAGGCATTTGAATATGCTGTTGAATGTTTGCAGAGTGCTAGTTAATTGTGCTGATAATAAATTTTTAAATTTTTGGTTGCTGCTTGTTTATTTGAGAGCCTCTGCAACACTTGGATGGGTGGTATTACTGAGTCATCAACGCTCTGAGTTTTTTGCTAGAAGAAGGACAATGATGGGGAAGGTTTCTTCCCCCTCAGGCTTAGGCCCTCTTGGAGTTACTTTCTATGTTTTCAAACAGTCTGCTTTTGACATGTCTTTCTTGTTAGTTCAAGACTTAAATTACACAACGATTACTGTTTTGTTAAAGCTTTGACACATTTTTAGAGCAAAACCAGATAATTGCACAAAGCTAAAGTACAGCTAAAACCAAGATAGGCATTTGTCACCTATTCATTAGATGACTTTCTTGCTTAAGAACAAGCAATCTAAAAAAGCTTGTTAAGTCCTGTAGACAGAGTTACTTAGACTGATATAAAACCTGTGTCTGTGACCAGCAATAGAAACACATGACCACAGGCCTGCAGAAATGTGAGCAGACTCAGATTCTTTTTTGACTGCTTCCTGTACTGTATCTAGACAGAACAATCTGTAGAATGTCTAGAGTTAGAATTTTAAGTTTCTATATGGGATTTAGGTGGACGTGGCACGATTTAATAGACTTGGTGTCATATATGTTTTCTAATGCAACTGTACAGTGCCTGGGATGGAAAACTGCAAGAGCTCACACATGTATAACAATAACTATAATAATATGCTTTAAAATTGATAAGTCCCTCTGAATAGATCCATAGTACAGATGAAAACCTATTTCTTCACTAACACCTTAAGATCAAACCTGATCTTTCATATGAACCTCAACTCTTTTTCATTCAAATGTTTTAGGACACTTCATACCCATGCACAGGTTGTTTACAGTCAAAGTGACTTTGCTATAATGCCTCAGGCTATAATGGTGTATTACTTTAGATATTAATTTTTTTAATAGTGATGAATCACTATTTCAAGAGCTCTGCTTGCTGTAATTATCTCCTAAATTCACTCTGTGCTACTGTCTAGGCCTCCAGTGAGTCTTCAGAATTGTCTCCCCCCTATCCCAATTAGTTTCACAGCTCTTCTGTGCTCCTTTTTTTTTCCTGGAAATAATAAGTTATCTCTCTCTAGTCTGTCCATCATAAATTGTCTTTCAGAGGTATCAAGAGAAATCTTCCTAGTACATGAAAACCATGATTGTCTTTATTTTAGTGAAATTTATTTCTTGTTGTCAGATATCTTAGTATCTTTGAACTGTATCCTGTACCCTTACACATGAGTATGTGTGTTTGTATCAACATTTCCTGTACATTCAGATTATAGTACTTTCTCCTATGAGTTAGGCTAAATTAGGCAGTTTGTGTCTTAACTTCCCTCTGAGTAAATTTCAACTAACAGGTTAAATTTACCATCCTGTGTAACTTTTATCTATGCATCAATGTACAGCTTTGAAGTGTTACATTAGTACCTAATGAAAGATACTCCTTTACTCCTTTATTAGGTCCTGCTAATTTGGTCTCTACATGGAATTCTTGTACAGTGCTGTGTGTTTGGTTCAGAAATTATGTCTTATCTTGTTTCTACTGCTCTTGCTTTCATTCTTTGCCAAAAAAGTTTGGGTTTTTTTTTTTTTTTTCACTTTTAATTGCTAATTTCAAATGTTAGACTCTGGACCTATAGATTCTTTAATACTGTATGCTTTTTTTTTTTTTTTTTTTTTGTGAAAGTACTTGACCTTTGATCTTTTTGATCCATTTTAACTCACTTTTTGTTGTAGTTTTGGTTTACAGCTTCCTATCCAGCTAGTCTGGACTCTCTTATTTTCCTTCCAGAATTTTCACTGTACTCTTGACAATTTCTAAAGCATGACATAATCTAAAAGCTTTTGGAGTGTTAATTTATCTGGCGATGTTTTCTGTGATTTTGGTTCTTTGAATCCAATCACTATCACATGGAGTCTATTATAATGGAATCTTCCAAACTATGCTTACATGTGTCAAATTAATTTCAGTATTTCTACACCTAAATCTTTTAATGCTAAATTTTCTTGAGAAGATAATATTATAGCAGAAGCTTCTGTTATTATATCATTAAAGAAATGCTTTGACATGTTTCCATTTTCCTTAAGTCCAGAATTTCCATGTAGATGTTAAATCCTTCCTTTAATATATTTCTCATATTTTTCTGTAACATTATAAATCAATTTTAGATCTATAAGGATTTTTGCTTGCTTCAGTCTTGGTTCTTTTTCTCTCATTCTTTGCTTGCTCAAGTCCTTTATTTCCTCAGCTGTACTTTCTCTATCACATGGTTTTTAACTCACAGAGACATCAGAATATTTTAAACAATGTGTGTTACTTTTTCTTTATTATTATTATTTTTACAAATCTGCTATAAGGGGATTTTGAAGCATGTGTGTCAGAGCTGACTTTTTTCTCTGAGACTCTCTTGGGAATACTTTCATTGCAGGAGTCATATCAGCTGATATAAACATCTAAAATAAGTAGTAGTTTCTTTTCATTAATTGCAGAAGCAGTTTAGCTCAGATGTATATTTAGTCTGTGGTTGGTTGGCATAATCTAATTTTCTCCGTTTTAGAGCAAAACTCTTTTTTAATATTTTTTTTTAAAACAAAACTACATTACCTACAATTATTCAAATGTATATACAAGTTAATACAAGTTTATATATGTTTATATATTGTTTATACAATGTCTTTTGTAAAGTCCTTACCCTCGGATATAGAGGTAAGAGCAGGTATTTTTTATCTTTCTTGTCATATATCTGACCCTAAAACTTCCATTACAGTTATCATCTGAATTCTCAGTGAGACAGAGTTAGACCTCTGTCTAGCTGTCTTCTTCAGTGAATATACAATGCTTTCCCAAGTGTAGCTCTAGTTTTCTTGTCTCTCTTTGAAACATGTTCACTATCAGTTTTTATAGAAGATTTTATTTCCCTGTAATGTCCACATACAACACTACCAAAATCCTTAATATTAGTCCATAGTGTAAAGTTAATTAATTAGTAGAACTTTTCATCTGAACTTTCTAAGTAATAAGAGAGTGAGATAAAAGGAAGGAATAGATATATTTTATTATCCATGTGCATAGTAGAAGCTCACTGTTCTCTTATTCCTAATGTTAATAATGCTTACAGTATGGGTTTTTACTTGTTTTTTAAAATTAAGGAGTCGAGTGAGTAAACAGAGTTGCAAAGTATTTGAAAAGAGGAATCGATTTAAATAAAAATCTACCTATCATAATTTGTTTACAGGACAATACACAAATTCTGAACAACTTTATTGTCCTTTTATAAATAGGTAAACATAAATGCAGGGGGTTTTTTATGTGATGTGGAGAAGTATAATTAACTTACCAGTAGGTGCCCAATTTTCCCCAGAATAAGAACTTAAATAAAGTATGTCTTAAAGAGAGATTTAAAAGGTGATGCAAGATATAGAGAAGGTCTGTGTTTCTGAGGTACTGATTTCAGCAGCAGTTTAGTTTATGACACTTGAGAGAGATTTGAGTAATGTTTAAAGGAATAATGATGGAAATTCAATTAGAGCAGTAAAAACTAATTAAAAAAACAGTATGGGATTAGATTCTGGTCAAAAAAAAAAAAAAAAACCAAAAAAAACCAAACCAAAACAAGAAAACAAGTCCCTGGCTCTCACCCACATGCATTAATTACAAAACCATACTCATATGTGGCAGAAAATAGGAAATATTTATAAAATGGGGAGAAAAAGATCTTACATTCTTTTCCAGGAAAATTTTGTATCTGACTTTGATGTTGACAGGACTGAGCTTCCAGTTAGGAAACTGGAAGATTTTTTAAAATATTTTTTCATCTTTCCTGGATGCTTTTCAGTTAATTGAAACAATAACAATTAATTGATTTAATCTGTTTTGCCATGTTTGAAAATGGTTGATATAACTATCTGTCATTTTGCTCCATATTGTTTTGACACAAAGCAGATATTTCTTGTATCTCATTGATTTGTTTTTTAAAATAACATTTTGACTTGAAAACCAAAATGAGGACATATCAGATTTTGACTAGATTTTTCTAACTAGTTATGAACAATCTTTGCCTTTAGGGTTATTTTTCTTAGGCTGCACAGCTGAACCCTTTGCTGATGTGTGTTGTTAGGGACAAATTATTTTATTCTCTATTCAGAGCTTAGAAGATAATCAAATCAAGTTACCTTAATATTAACCAGTGGAGATTCTAAAGTATGCAGAAAAGTATGGGTTTTTTCCCATGAAACAGATAGGCACAGATAGTGAGAAGGAATGCAACTGATCTTCAAGGAAGTCCTAGGAAGACAAAAAATTATTTGTGATGTAGGAAAACAAATACTCAAGAATTATTTCTTTCCTATATTCTTTTTGTTCTTAATATAACCTTGAGATGCCCTCAGACTTTTTTTTAAAAAAGCTAGTTTAAAAACAATGGTGTATAGCAGATTGAGTATTTTAAGTAAAAAATAATCCTGGTTATACGCAATCACAGGTTTTTGAATACATCTTGAGTGTATTAAATTATATGATGAGATAATTCATATTTCTTCTTTCTGGAGAAAGCTTATCTGTGAGAAAGGACAACAAGATATGTTTATAATGAAAGTAAATTGCTAGTCCTGTAATAAATATAACAGCAAATATCGGAAAATGTAAGGAGGATATCTGATCTATTATAATGGAGGGAAACAGTCAAACAGTGGAAGAATTGGAGTTAATCTTTCACCTAGGATAATAAACAAGCGCCTTTTGATTAAATCAATGTTATTACTGTTACTTTATAAAGGGGATTTTCTTTTCTCTTTTCTTTTCTCTTTTTTCTCTTTTCTCTTTTTTCTCTTTTCTCTTTTTTCTCTTTTCTCTTTTCTCTTTCCTCTTTTTTCCTCTTTTCTCTTTTTTCTCTTTTTTTCTCTTTTTTTCTCCCCTTTCCTTTCCTTTCCTTTCCTTTCCTTTCCTTTCCTTTCCTTTCCTTTCCTTTCCTTTCCTTTCCTTTCCTTTCCTTTCCTTTCCTTTCCTTTCCTTTCCTTTCCTTTCCTTTCCTTTCCTTTCCTTTCCTTTCCTTTCCTTTCCTTTCCTTTCCTTTCCTTTCCTTTCCTTTCCTTTCCTTTCCTTTCCTTTCCTTTCCTTTCCTTTCCTTTCCTTTCCTTTCCTTTCCTTTCCTTTCCTTTCCTTTCCTTTCCTTTCCTTTCCTTTCCTTTCCTTTCCTTTCCTTTCCTTTCCTTTCCTTTCCTTTCCTTTCCTTTCCTTTCCTTTCCTTGTTGAATCAAACTGTAACTTCTGGTTAAGTGAAACTTTTATACCCTGGATATCCTCCCCTCAAAAATAAACCTTCCTGGAGTTAAATTTTTAAAGATAATTCAAATTTTACACTTCCCATCTTTGCATGACTGATAAATATTTTCTTATTATTTTTTGATGGACTGTATCAGTCTTCAGAGAAAACATTTGCTAACAAACTTTTAAACAATTTGATACCCAAAACCAGATAATAATACTTTTCTGAAGTCAAAATAACTCCTATTCTATTCCTAATTGGATTATATCAAAGTACCAGCTCATCCATATGAACACTGTAGTCTGGATATTATGAATGCAGTTCAATATATTCAATAAATGAATATATTGAAAATCTGAATTTCACAACAAAGTTAACAAAATGTGATTTAATCAGTTGTCATAATCATATTTAGATCTGGTTCACATCTAGTCAATGTCTTGGCACAAAACTCCACTCCTTCACTATCAGGTTAAATTTTTTTATTATTATTATTTTTTAACCAAGCTGCCAAAATACAAGCTTTTCTACTTGACCTTTTTTGGCTTAACAAAACTTTTCCATACTTGACTGATTTTCATACCTGACTATAATCTTCAATGGCCAGGAACAACACAAAAAAACCTACTGAAAATAGGATGTGACTTTTGAATGTGTATCAGAATAAACCACACAGGTATTATCCAAATAATCTCCTTTCCAGGGAGGATAGCTACTTATCATGTAAAGATTTCTAAGATTTTTTTTTTTAACAGCTGTACTGTCAATTATCACAATTTTATTTAGGCTATGCAAAGATGATTATTGATTTATTTTAATATTCATATTGAAAAAATAGGACTTTAAAAACCAAAACCAACAAACAAATTAACTAAATCCCACAACTATTCACAGCAAGAGATAAGTGAAAAAAGTCAAAATGGAAATCCAGTAGTACACTGATTTTGTTATTTTAATACTGAATACAGATTTTCTGTTGAGAACCAGGAAGCCTGCACTACACTGAGAAGCTGCACAAACAAGGTGGTATGACCATAAAATTTGGATTTGTAATACTATGTCTGACTTTATAGATAGTATTATTCAAATATAAAATATAATTGACTGATGTGTACATACATGTTTGTTTAATGTTTAGATACTAAGCAATAGTCATTAAGGAAAAAAATATGGAAGGATTTGGAAAGAGTAGAGACTTCACATAATTTATAAAAGTAGGTTAGAAGTTGTACTTAGCTACACAAGAACGTGATTTTTTTATTTAACTGGATTCAGTTGCTGTCTGGAAGAGGCTGACTATAGGGGGAGAGAAGGGTTCCTAATATAGGTCCCCTGGTCAGGTAGCTACTACTAAATAGGAAGAATTTGGCATCAAACTTAGAAAATCCTGCAGAGCCCTGTCAAAGACCGGCAAAAAGAAATCTTACTGACAGAGTAAGGAACAGAATTGATAGAATTAATAGTCATGAACATTAATGAGAATAAAACAATAATGTTAGAAAAAAGTCTGATATATTCACAACAGGTTTTTTTCTTATAATTGATTTATTCTTTGTGCTAATCAAAGAGTTTAAAACTGGTGAAGTACTTTATGCACAATGAAAGTGGTAGACTGTTTTCTGAAGGTTAATTTCACATTTGTAACTGTAAGTATTTCAGTCAGGGAACAAAAGCAAATATCTATCTAGCTTACATATCCAGCCAAAACAGCTCCAATTTTAAACATCCTACAGACATGAGCAAAAATTTCAAATAAAGAAAGAAATGAAACATAAAATCATTTCAGTAGGTTATCCTACAAACTTCAAATTAAAAATCTTCTCTAAACTCTACTTTAAATGCATTACCCCCAAGTTAGAAGTAAGAGAGGAGACAAGGAGTAACACAAGTTACAATGATAAATATATAACCAGTGACTTACTCTGTTTTGTAGACTGAAAACTAAAGATCACTAAACCTCAATTATAAGTAACTAAAATGATAAGCAATTGGTCAATTCAAAGAAAGATGTACAGGAAGCAACACTAGTCAGGTCTGAAATGCAAAAAGTGTCATCTGACGAAAAATACGTATTGGTCACTAAAAAGGTTTACCTAGGAGAGAGGTAACTTTTCAGCTCTCTGCTTGACTGTAGCATTACTCATAAAAGTCATAGTTGACCCTTAATGTCTTGGCCTTGGGTGAGAATCTACAGTCCTGTGTTAGGGACACAGTTCCTTCCATGGAGAGTGGCTGCAACGGTAGTGCTGAGATGATGACCCCAAAGATGCAAATCAACAAGATCAGTAGACAAAGATATTGGTTTTTGTTAAATTTATAACGGCTATTAGAAAAAAATGGACAAGTTTTCAGTATCCAAGTCCTTCTCAGATATCAAACATAAACAGTAAACGTCAAGACAAGAATGATGGTTCTTAGTTTTATTTAACTATATTAAATAGACAATTTGAAAGAAACTGGTGGTAGAACAGGAAAGGAATGTTTGCAGAAGAGGAGGTAAGTTGTTCGTTAACTCTTGTTATGCAAAACCAAGTAATTATCACTTTTGTAACATAGAGCTTCCAATTGCTTGTGAAGAAAATTATTTTGTTCCATATGACAAATTTTTCTATAGAATCTTTTATTTTAAATATCTTCTGGAGCTATGAATTTAATTTTCTAAAGTTTACATTCTGAATGTGTTTCTCATCACTCCCTAAGGTCAGAAGTTGAAGAGTTTGTCTGTGAAAAACTTTTCCACACTCTACTTGCTGTCATCCTGAGTTTTTCCTGGTGTGTGGTGGCTGTTCACTTTCAGCTGCATAAAAGAATTGTTGATAAAGTTGTTAATAAAGTTTTATGTTCAAGAATATTTAGTCATAGTATCTATTGATTCTGATGGATCTGTTCTACAAATTGAGGTAATTACAATGATTATGGAGATTTATTGTGAAGCTTTGCATCTTTTATATATTCAAGATATTCTATTCAGAGTTTATTTGGTTTGCAGAGAACTTTGATAATGAGTTTGGTGAGACGTGGGAATCATGAAGGCTAGCAATAAGAGTTCTGAGAAAGCTTCTTTCAGATTAAAATCTTTCAGTGCATGTTATTACTAACTGGACTTGTGCAAAACATTTGACATTCTCACATGACATCCTTGTTTCTAAATTGGAGAGACATGGATTTGATGGAATGACCAGTAGTCAGTGAATAAGGAACTGGTTGGATGGTCACACTTAAAGATTTATGGTCAAAGGCTTGATGTCCAAGTGGAGAGCACTGACAACTGGCGTTCCTTGGGGGTCAGTTCTAGGACCAGTATTGTTTAACATCTTTGTTGGTGATATGGACACTGGGATTGAATGAACCCTCAGCAAGTTTGCTGGTGACACTAAGCTGTGTGATATGGTTGCCACAGTGGAGGGAAAGGATGCCATTCAGAAGGCCATTGAGAGGCTTGAGAGGTGGGACCGTGCAAACCTCATGAAGTTCAACAGGGCCAAGCGCAAGGTCCTGCACATGGGTTGGGCAATCCCAAGCACAAATACAGGCTGGGCAATGAGCGGATTGAGAACAGCCCTGCAAAGAAGAACTTGGGGGTATTAGTGGATGGAAACGGAATATGAGCCAGCAATGTGCACTCGTAGCCCAGAAAGCCAAGTGTCCTGGGCTGTATCAAGAGAAGTGTGGCCAGCAGGTCAAGGGAGGTGATTCTCCTCCTCTACTCCACTCTGTCAAGACCCCACCTGGAGTACTGTGTCCAGCTTTAGGACCCCCAACATAAGAAGGACGTGGACCTGTTGGAGTGAATCCAGAGGAAGACCATCTTGATCAGGGGGCTGGAGCACCTCCCCTATGAAGACAGGCTGAGAGAGTTGGGGTTGTTCAGCCTGGAGAAGAGAAGGCTCTGGAGAGACCTTCTAGTGTCTTTCCAGTACTTAAAGGGTGCCTACAGGAAAGATGGGGAGGGACTTTTTATCAGGAAACGTAGTGATAGTATGAGGGGTCACGGTTTTAAACTGAAAGAGACATTTAGATTAGCTATAAGGAAGAAGTTTTTTATAGTGAGTGTGGTGAGACACTGGAACAGGTTGCCCAGAGAAGCTATGGATGCCCCTTCCCTGGAAGTGTTCAAGGCCAGGTTGGACAGGGCTTTGAGCAACCTGACCTAGTGGAAGGTGTCCTTGCCCATGGCAGGGGGCTTGGAACTAGATGATCTTTAAGGTCCCTTCCAACCCAAACTATTCTATGATTCTATGATACTGTTCCATGGCATTCTACATAGTTCTCAGTGTAGTATGGTATATTACAAATTACACTGTAGTATTGTAAGTTTTACTACTGCTATTATTATTATTATTATTATTTTATCTGTACCAATTTTTAGGTGGTTCATGCAAAGATGTGGTCCTTGTTGTTTGAAACCATCCACATGGGGGCAGGGCAAGGGGGAAAAATGGCAAAAAATAAAACCCAAATCTAAAAAAATGACCAAAACCCCCCAAATGGTTCATTGATCAGGAAACCAATTCAGATAGTTATGCCACCCAGGGTATTTCCTTAAGCTTGACATATAAGAAATAGTAAACCTTGAGATGTTAGGGTTATACTTCCCTCTGAAGTTTACTTTATCTCCTGTCTTCTATTATGTGAAATTAATTACCCAGAATCCTTTCTTGAATAATGATGCCAGCCCAATTTCTTTAGAGAATGGCAAAAGTACACTAAAAAAACCCAGTAGTAGTATTGCCAGTGCATATAAGAATCCAGTGGCAGAGCAACAAGCTGTCTTTGGAATTATTCTTTTTTCTTACCTGTGTGGCAGGTGCACCCACCCAGATAAAGGTTGAAACTTCTCGACCAATGGAAAGGAAAGGGTTAATCCTAGAAGCAGCTGTTTGGGGGTCGAGCCGCCTAGCCCATGTCGTGACTGTGGTCATGTATACAACTTGGTAGGTGATGACCATCGCATACACACCTCAATCAAAAGGCAAGGCCCTTTGATTGACAGACAAGGCCCTCAGCCAATGAGATGCCTTGGTCAAGAGAAGTTTCTAGAGCACTGACCATATATGACCACATATAACCATGGATCAGATTAGACTAGGATACAAATGGAGGCCCACTTGAAGGCAAATTGAGCCAGTCCTCCTTGGAGCAGCGGCTCTGCAGTTAGGGACCCTCCCTTAGGTTATGATGCTACCTAAGGAAACTTCACAGGGTTGAGAGTCCTCATCTTCTAGGTGAGTGATATGCATGTTTTGGGGTCATCATTCCTAAAGCTTAAGAATTTTAAGTCAGTTGTGCAGTAATTAACCCCTCTTGCATCACTGATTCTGTGGTTTGTTAATGTTGTTCTAAACAATTTTCATAAAAGAAATCTTGTTAAATTTAACAACTGTCTTAATTCAATTCTGTGTACCTCTGCAACAACCTCATGAAGATTCAAGTATCTTCATCTCAGAACAGTTTTTATGTCAAAGATCAGAGACAGTGTCTCCCCACTCTCAAGTATCACTGTAGTCATTAACTAGTGAGTTCTCTGACCCTTCCACTTGTTTTCTTTAGCCTGAGAATTTCCAGTTATTTTATATAAAGAAGTACAGCTTCAACAGATATTCAGAAGGTATTTATTTTGGGATAGCCAATAAACGTTCATATAAGTAATTCTCTAGAAGATGGGCTGAATCCTGAGAAGGAAGTTGCATCTCTTACTCCCTTCTTAATGACAGCAATAGAAGGAAGCTAAATGACAAAAGAAAGTCCATTGTCCGGTCTACAAGAAAGTGAGCTTTGCCTCTGAGCTTTGTTTATAACCTTTTCCAATAGTTATCTCCTAAAAATGTCTGTCTGTTTGAGTTGTTCATGCGATATGGCTGAGGTAAAAACAATTTTATTAAGTCTGATTGGACTGAATTATGAACTGTTCTGCTGTTGAGCTGTTCTGCCATTTCATGACTTATGCATCCATGGAAACTTTAGGCACTTGAGAAACTTTGGTGCTGAAAAGTCTATCCAGACCTCCCACATTTCCATGATTAGTTTGTTGCTAGTCTGGAGTTTTTTGCAATATTAGTTTTGGACTTGGGCAGTTTTCTTATTAAAGTGGGTTTTTTTAATGGTTTGGCTGTATCTCATCTATTTTTAAGTCATGGGATCATAGAATAATTCATGTTAGAAGGGACCTCTGGAAATCCATGTCATCCAACTCTGATCAAAAAATGAGTTTACCTTAAAAATTAGGTCATGTTGCTAACATCCTTGTCCAGTAAACTTATACATATAAACAGTGATAGAGATTTGAGAGCCTCTCTGGAAACCATTCCAGTAATGGACCATGGTCATTGTATTGTTTCTTTTTCTTTGTACCCAATTCATAAGATATGATTATAGGATCTCAGGGTAATTCATACTGGAATGCAGATCATTTAGGCCTACCTCCTGTTGAAAGCAGGCTCAAGTATGAGGTCATACCAACTTGATAAGGATGTTTTCTAAAAAGGTTCTGAATACCTCCAAGGATGGAGACTATTCAGCCTCTTTCATGTGTCCAGAAATATGTTCCAAAAGGACTTGCTTGATGATTTTCCAAAAAAAGTGAAGTGAGGTTGACTGGCCTGTATTTTACTGGACTATTCCTTTGGTCTTTGTCTGAAGATGAATGCAACACCTACTTTTTCTCTCATTATAAGGATCGCCACCAATCTCCATGATCCATGATTGTTGTTTGTTGCAGATTGTGCTAATTGCCTCCTGCACTTTGGTGTGCCCTCCTCCAAAAAGTCTTTGTCATTTCTACAACCATGCCAGTAGAGATCTGAAGATACCTCTAGACTTCACTGCTTTACTAAGTATTAAAAGTGCTTCAATCAAAAAGCCTTGTAACTATAAATAGCCCTTTAAAATTTTGTTTTTCTACTTTCATTAAAAGGGGGTAAGAGGAGATTCTAATCAGATTTTAGGTACCGCACCTAAGTATCTTTTGTGTGGAGAGACTTTTTGCATTTTGGCCTTAGCTAGAATCGTCAGACCAGATCTTCATCTGCTTTAATGTGATTGTCTTCATTAAATCAAATGTTAGCTTACACTAATTTAGGAAGCAATGAAAGAAGATAACAAAATTGACACTTGATTTATTAGAAGAATACAATATAAAGAGCCCTTACCCTCAACATGTATAGCAAACTAATCAAATATCTGTATTCAGAAGCCTACTCTATAATTTAAAAAGAATAATATCACTCAGACACCTTAGAATGGTTATCTTATTTCCCTGAAGTGTTGTATCACATGCTTCAGAGCAAGATCAATAAATAAATGACAGTAACACAACTGAAGTTAATGTCAGATCGTTTCTGGAAAGATCTTCTTGACCTTAGCTCTGGTTTAGCTTGTCCAATGAAGCATGAAGATTAATGGACCTTTCAAATATTCTCTATTGTAAGAACCTCTAAATGAAAATAGGAAAGTACAGGATGAGTGTATATTTTGTTCAGAAAGCTGTGGGAAACAAAGAATTTAGATATGAGCTAATTAGCAGTGCAAGACAGTTTCCTCTGTAGTGGACATGAGATAAATCGTTTGGGTTAATGGAAGGGAAAAAACATCTCTCCCACTATTATTTGCCTTGTGGAACCAGAAGCGATGGTGGACTGTTACTTAAAAAGTTAAATAAAAGAAGTCTCTTAAGGAGAATATATAGGTATTCTGTACATGGTAGTGAACACTGTTTCCCCTTACTAATATATAAAATTTCATGTAAACTAATTCTGGATATTTTTCAAGGTAATGTTTTTATTTCTGAAGAAGTGCCTGGCTGTCTTTTTTTTTTTTTTGTTAGTTTGTTTTCCAAACTATAACATCTTTTTCAAAAAAGAGAGATTTTGGGATGCAAATGGTCCTTGTTTCCAGTGACATTAAAGTGAGATTGCCACCATCTATCAACTGGGTGGTGTGGACCTGTGAGGCCATATTAAAAATTTTTCCTTTATAGAGATAAAGATAAGTACAATATATCAGCTAACACATTTTAAACTCTGATCCATTTTTCTTTTCCAGTCATGACTTTAATCACAGAAGCAAAAGAAATATGCTTATTACTTATTGTGACTCTACTCAGTAAAGAGGGCTTAGAGACAAAATGGGTTCACTTATCTAACTTAAAAAGTTAACGAGATATGAGCTCTGTGAGCCTGACCATATCATCCACTTCTCAGAATTTTAAAATCATAGAATGTCCTGAGTTGGAAGGGATCCAGGAGGATCATCGAGTCCAACTCCTGACTCCACACAGGGCAAACTAAAAGTTAAACCATATATCTAATATTGTCCAAATGTTTCTTGAACACCGACAGGGTTGAGGTCATGACCACTTCCCTGAGGACCTTGTTCCAGTGCTTGACAATCCCCTTACTGAAGAACTTCCTAATATCCAATATGAACTTCCTCAGCTGCAGGTTTAAGGCATTTTCTCACGTCCTATCACTGGACACCAAAGAGAAGAGATCTGTACCTTCTTCTCTGCTTCTCCTCATGAGGAAGTTGTAGACAGTATTGAGGTCACCCCACAGTTTCCTCTTCTCTAAGCTGAACAAAACTCATATCCTCAGCTGCTTCTCATAAGTCATGTCCTTCTAGTCCTTTTGCTATCTTTGCCAGAGGAGATCATGATGGAAGGGATAGGCTGGCCTGACCTTGGTGACTCCCCTAGCATAGATGGAGGTCCCTGTCCTTCCAATTCCAGAGCTTCATATCTGCTGTGCAAGGACACCTGGGAAGGCAAGGTAGACAAGGAGGAGCTTCTTCTGCTGAGCCAGCCAGAAATTTGTTTCCATTCAACTCTATCCCTCAAGTCCCTATCTTGAATTCATTAAGTGGGAAAATTTTATGTGTAACCATAACTCATTTCTACAATATATACATAGACACTATTTTTTGCATGAGTATAAAACTAAACATGCTAAAAACACAAAAGGTTTATCATGAAATAAAATTATTTATTCTGGTGTTTATCATTCTACTGTCTGGTTAGAAATAAACTTGTGGGATACATTATTATTTTTAATGTGTGTTATAGCCCATATATAATCATTGACTATTCATAGGTTCAGAGAATTCAAAGACCTTTTTTTTTTCCACCAAACCTATATACCTATGAAGAAATATTGCTCTTTATGCCATAACAATTCAGAAGTTTATCTCCTTTTAACTTTATGGATTTTTTTTCTTTTTCTGCAATTCTTTTGTCAATTCCATATGTTTGGGAGTTTGTTTCTAAATGCTGGAATACTAATACAAGGTCACCTTCCTTACAGGCAGCAAAATTTCAGACTATGTAGGTAAATATGGTAGTTAAAACTTCCTTGGAGAAACATAAAACTCCAGATTTTTTAAAGATGTGGACAGTATTACATGGTAAAATCTAAGTAAATTGATAAAGACTACAAGGCTTGGCTGCATAGACCTGAGCTCAGTTTAATCTGAAATGCTGAGTATACATAGAAGTCAATCCTTGTTCTGGTAATCAGCTAAGATCCCTGTTCCACACTAAATCCCCTTGAATTCAGTTGCTGTGGCTTCATTTTTACTATGAACTGCTACATGATGGACAGAGCGCTAGTGAGGTCCTTCGGTCTGCCATCTCAGTGGAGGTAGCTGATGGAGATCCATGCAACAGCAAAGACGCAAAGCTTACTGACGTGTTACAAATGATGGAAGCACCTAAAAATGGTCACATAGGGATTATGGCTTCTCCCCTGAAAAAAGTGGCAGGATCAATAACCCAACTGAAGGGCATCTACACCAATGCATTCAGCATGGGCAACTGAAGTGCTAAGGTTTGGACAACAGGCCCAAGCCAGAGTTGACATCTAGATGAATCCTGTATATTTTATAACTGATAACCATTGTGCTAGTAGGTATTGTACTAAGTTATAACAACCCACTTATGCTGGTGTAAAAAGTGCTAAAGCATTGAAATACTGCAGCCTGAACAACAGGCCCCAAGCTGAAGCTGCTAACTTAGCACGTAGTCATTAATAAAATATGTAAACTCGCTAGTGAAAGAGAAAATATAATCAGTAGTGAGGAGAGAATGTATCCAACTTTCCTTTTGCAGCCTTGTTGAGAACCTAAGTTTGGCCTTGTTAGAAACTCCCTTGGTTCCCCCCCCCCGAGCCCTGGCCAAGCTTTGCGTGGAATCCAACAGGAGAATGAAAACAGAAATTTTCCGCTCAAAACAAAGGTGCCAGTTATTCTGGCTTGTCGATCTCTGGTATATAAGGCTGGGCCCGTTTGCAGCGACTTTGGATGCCTCAACTATGGGTGGACGCACCGCGTAGGATTTCCCACTTGCCGGGACAGGCTCTCCAAATCCTCGCTGTAACCGGGGCTCCCCAGTGACTGCGGATCTGGATGAGGATGATAATATACGCAAGTGGTGATGTATTTCTCTTAATCACTATTCTCTCTCTCGTGTAGTAATGATTTGATGCATTACCCTGTATTTTCCTGTTTGTTGTTTTAAGTGCACTATTCTGCTTTTTCTTACTGCATGTTTTCTGTATTACTCTGTTACATTATTTGGTTATCACTAGTAAAATACGCCTACTCTTTTCACTCTGGTGTCCAAGTTTAATTGGCATCCTTAATCAGCCAGACAGCAACAAACAGGAGCAGCTGGAAGCCACTGTGCAGCAGGAAACCTATGACATAGTTGCCATCATGGAAACATGGTGAGATGACTCACACAACTGGAGTGCTGAAATGGATGGCTACAAACTCTTCAGAAGGATGGGCAAAGAAGGAGAGCTGGTGGGGTAGCCCTGTACATCAGGGAGTGTCTAGAGCTCAATGATGGTCATGGATAACAATCAGGGGGAAGGCCAGCAAGGCAGATATCATGGTAAGAGTATGTTACAGACCACCCAACCAGCATGAAGATGCAGACTGGGAAAAGTCTCACAATTGTTAGACCTTGTTTTTATGGGGGACTTCAACTTGCCAGATGCCTGCTGGAAATGCAATACAGTCTAGAGGAAATAGGTTAGGAGGTTCCTGGAGTGCTGTGACAGGGTGCTCCCCAGCCTGCCCCTGACCTGACCTTTATTTCCTGTAACTCTGTTCAAGTGATAATCACCAGTGGTGGCCATAATGGATGTTTCTGGTCATGATGACTGCAACCGGCTCAAAGTGGATTCGAGGGAGACAGATAACAGCACAATAGCCAAGGGTTATTTGAGCATATATCAACCAAAATACAGGTGGTATGTAAATATGACTAAGTCAATCATCTTACTCCATAAATAGTATACAGTCCAGGGCCCCTTGAGTCTCCTGCATGGCAGTAGGCTGCATGTCAGGATCTCTCCCTGAGTAGGGATACCTCTCAAGGTTACTCCTCGAGGCTGAGAGAATCCTTATTGCATCAGATACTAGATAAGTGAATTAGGAATAAGAGATGAAACTTTGAAATCTTAACGAAGTGATATAAAGGATTGACTGTGCCCATGTAATCATTTAGACATAAACCATTGACCAAGTCAGGCACTAAGTCTGGATCCAGCCACACCTAGGCTCCCCGCTGAGAAGGTGTTTGGAATTCAAGGACGTCCTTTCTGAACATCATGACTCAATGCGAGGGTCTCCCTGACAGTTTTGTCTGACCCTGTCATCTATGTAGTAAATAATCAAGTGCACCTTGCCATCAAATCTTGTTAACCACTGTCACATTTATGATCAAACTTTGTTAAATTGCTGTTTTATATCAATAATCTTATTGCTACTTCTCTCTTCAAATGAAGTGCGTCACTCCATCCATGACAAGTGCATGGAAGATCACTTCCTGACACAGCTGGTGAGGGAGCCAACTAGGAGAGGCACCCCACTGGACCTGTTATTTGCAAACAGAGAAGGACTTGTGGGTCATGTGATGGTTGGAGGCCAACTTGGGCATAATAATCACAAAGTGATAGAATTTTCGATTCTTGGAGAAGTAAACAGAGGGATCAGCAGAATTGCTACCTTGGATTTCTGGAGAATAGACTTTGGCCTGTTTAGGAGCCTGGTTGACAGAGTCCCTTAGGAGGCGGTCATGAAGAACAAAGGAGTCCAGGGAGGCTGGACATTCTTCAAGAAGGAAATCTTAAAGGCACAGGAGCAGGCTGTCCCCATGTGTCAAAAGACAAGCCAGTCAGGAGGAAGACTGGTCTGGCTGAACAAAGAGCTTTGTCTGGAACTCAGGAAAAAAAAAGAGTTTATGACCTTTGGAAGAAGGGGCAGGCAACGCAGGAGGACTACAAAGATGTCAAGAGGTTATGCAAGGAGACAATCAGAAGGGCCAAAGCCCAGCTAGAACTTAATCTGGCTACTGCCATAAAAGACAGTAAAAAATGTGTATATAAATACATTAACAACAAAAGGAGGGCTAAGGAGAATTGCAATCTTTTACTGGATGCAGGGGGAAAGTGACAAAAGATGAGGAAAAGGCTGAGATACTTAATGCCTTCTTTTCTTCAGCCTTTAATAGAAAGACCAGTTGTTTTCCAGGTACCCAGCCCTGTAAGCTGGAAGACAGGGACAGGGAGCAGAATGAAGCCCCCATAATCAAAAAGAGATGTGGACAGGTTGGAAGGTTTCAGAGGAGGGCCACAAAATTGATGGGAAACCTGCCATATGAGGAAAGGCTGAGGGAATTGGGTTTATTCAGCCTTGAGAAGAGAAGGCTTAGGGGACACCTTACCAGCACGTTCAGTATTTAAAGGGTGCTTACAATGAAGATGGAGACTCCCTTTTTACAAGGAGTCACATGGAAAAGATGAGGGGTAATGTGTAAAAGTTACCCCTGGGGAGATTCTGATTTGACACGAGGAACATTTTTCACAATGAGAACAATCAGCCCCTGGAATAATCTCCCCAGGGAAGTGGTAGATTCCCCAACATTGGACATTTTAAGACTCAGATGAACAGGTTTCTGGGCCATCTTATCTAGACTGGTTTTGCCAGAAAGTTTGGACCAGGTGATCCTTGAGGTTCCTTCCAACCTGGTATTCTGTGTTTCTATGATAATCCAAGGGAAAATGGTTAGTGACCTGCTACACCACTTAGACACACACAAGTCTATGGAACCAGATGGGATCCAACCAAGGGTATGGAGGCAGCTGACAGAAGTGCTCACCAAGCCACTTTCAATCATTTATCAGCAGTCCTGGCTAACTGAGGAGGTCCCAGTTGAGTGGAGGAGAGCAAATGACACCCATCTACAAGAAGGCCCAGAAGGAAGATCTGGACAACTACAGGCCTGTCAGTCTGACCTTGGTGTCAGGGAACGTTATGAATCAGATCATCTTGAATGCCATCACGTGGCACATAGAGAACAACCAGGTGATCAGGCCCAGTCAGCAGAAAGGCAGGTCCTGCTTGACTAACCTGATCTCCTCCATGACAAGGTGACCTGCTTAGTGGATGAGGGAAAGGTTGTGGATGTTGTCTACCTAGACATTAGAATAGCCTTTAACATCATTTCTCACAGCATTCTCCTGGAGAAAATGGCTGCTCATGGCTTAGGTGGGTGTACCTTTTGTTGTGTTAAAGACTTTCTGGATGGCTGTGCACAAAGACTTTTGGTGAGTGGAGTTCCAACTTCAGCTGGTGGCTGGTAATAAGTGGTGTTTCACAGGACTCAGTATTGGAACCAGTTCTGTTTAATATCTTTATCTGGACAAGGGGATTGAGTGCACACTCAGTAAGTTTTTAGGCAACACCAAGTTGGGCGGGAGTGTTGATCTGCTTGAGGATAAAAAGGGTCTAAAGAGGGATCTGGACAGGCTGGGATCGATGGGCCAAGACTAGTTGTATGAGGTTCAGTACGATTAGCTTCTGGGCCCTGCACTTGAGTGACAGCAACCCCATGCAATGCTACAGGCTTGGGGAAGAGTAACTGGAAAGCTGCTGAGCAGAAAAGGATCTGGGACTGTTGATCAACAGCTGGCTGAATATGATCCATCAGTGTGCCCAGGTGGCCAAGAAGGCCAGTAGCATCCTGGCTTGTGTTGGAAACAGTGTGGTCAGCAGGACTAGGGAAATGATTGTCCCCCTGTACTTGGCACTGGTAAGGCTGCACCTCAAATACTGTGTTCAGTTTTGAGCCCCTCACTACAGGAAAGACATGTAGGTTCCGGAGTGTGTCCAAAGAAGGTCAACAAAGCTGGTGAAGGGTCTAGAGCACAAGCCTTATAAGAAACAGCTGACGGAACTGAGGTTTTTTAGCCTGGAGAAAAGGATGTTGAGGGGACACATTATCGCTCTCTACAACTACCTGAAAGGAGTTTGTAGTGAGGTGGGTGTCAGTATTTTCTTCCACATAACAAGCAATAAGACAAGAGGAAATGGTCTCAAGTTGCGCCAGGGGAAGTTTAGATTGGTTATTAGGAAAAATTTCTTCACTGAAAGAGTTGTCAAACATTGGAACAGGCTGCCCAGAAAAGTGGTGGGGTCACCATCCCCTGGAGGTATTTAAAAGATGTGTAGATGTAACGCTTAGAGACATAGTTTAGTGGTGGATTTGGTAGTGTTAGTTTATCAGTTGGACTCAATGATCTTAAATGTCTTTTCAAACCTAAACTATTCTTTGATTCTAAGACACTTCTTTAACTCAACTTTGTTTCCAAACGACTATATGAATATTTCCCTTTGATGTATTGTTGCTAAGGGAAATTGCTCCTGTTTGAACTCTATACTTAAAAGACAGTTATAAATTGATAAACTCTAAATTAGTTAGTCAGAGGTTTCCATATTTATTTTGTAAAAAAGCAATAGAAAACAAGAAATTTAAATGCTTGCCTACCTTATAGCATTTAAAATGATGTTTACAGATCTTCATCTTCTAGTGTCTACTCAATATGTTTTAATCATTTCAGAAAATAATACTGGCAATGGTAATTCTCTGGTTATTCATGTCCAATATCAGTGTTCTGTTTCTTTTTTTTTTTTCTTCACAATAATATATAATTATGTATATATAATAATGTGCTTTATGTAGCTTTTCAGTTAGCTTTCCCTTCCCTCCCCTCTCCTCCCCTCTCTTCATACACACTGTTAAGAAGGCCTGGACCAAAACAGGTTTTCATTCTTATAAAACACAAACAACACTTCATTTAATTGATTTTTTTTTTCTTTTTTTACATCTCTCTCCCCCTCTCTGTCACACTTTTCTCAAGTCCAAAAATATCTCAAATAATACAAATAAACAAAAGGAACCATTCCACTTGGGTCACAACAACCCCCAGCAGCGCTACAGGCTTGGGGAGGAGTGGCTGGAGAGCTGCCAGTCAGAGAGGGACCTGGGGGTGTTGATTGACAGCCGGCTGAACATGAGCCAGCAGTGTGCCCAGGTGGCCAAGAAGGCCAATGGCATCCTGGCTTGTATCAGAAATAGCATGGCCAGCAGGGACAGGGAAGTGATCTTACCCCTGTACTCGGCACTGGTGAGGCCGCACCTTGATTCGTGTGTTCAGTTTTGGGCCCCTCACTACAAAAAGGACATTGAATTACTCGAGCGTGTCCAGAGAAGGGCAACGAAGCTGGTGAGGGGTCTGGAGCACATGTCGTATGAGGAATGGCTGAGGGAACTGGGGTTGTTTAGTCTGGAGAAGAGGAGGCTGTGGGGAGACCTCATTGCCCTCTACAACTACCTGAAAGGAGGTTGCAGAGAGCTGGGGATGAGTCTCTTTAACCAAGTAGCAAGTGATAGGACAAGAGGTAATGGCCTCAAGTTGCGCCAGGGAAGGTTTAGACTAGATATTAGGAAGTATTTCTTTACAGAACAGGTTGTAAGGCAGTGGAATGGATTGCCCAGGGCAGTGGTGGAGTCCCCATCCCTGGAGGTGTTTAAGAGTTGGGTCGACATGGCGCTGAGAGATATGGTGTAGTTGGGAACTGTCAGTGCTAGGTTAATGGTTGGACTAGATGATCTTCAAGGTCCTTTCCAACCTATTTGATTCTGTGATTCTGTGATTCTGTGATCATAATGTACACTTATTATCTCCTAGGCTGCTTTTTATATGATCCACTTTTTTATTTTACTCAAGTCTTTAGATATCCACTTATGGTTTCAATAATTCTCATTAACTTATTTTAGTAATTTATTTCTTCTTTTATATCATAATGACCTTCCTGTTACTCTTTCCTGACTGAAGAGAACTTGGTTCCTCTCAACATATTTGAATTTGTTAGGGGGCCATTGTGGTCTTTTCCTGAAGTGCTACATGGATTAACACTTCTCAGAAAAAAAAGAACAAAGCAGTCAGCAGCAATGAAAATCAAGTAATAAAATCTAATGGTGGGATCTGATGTGTGCACTCATACACTCCTCTGTTTTAGTCACTGCTTCCTGATGACACATATTTCCTTAAAGCTAGTATAGCTTCTCTTTATGTTTTTATTTATTTTTGACAAGAATGCAGAATCTAGTCTTTTGTGACATTTGATATTGGTGCTTACCTTGCCAGGTACAAAATCGGTTTGGGTACTATGTTTTCTTTTTTCTTTTTCTTTGTTTTTTATTTTAAGATTAAAAAGAAAATAATTTACTCATCCTGAAATTAATCACGTAGTACATCAGTTATGTCATCAGTCAGTTATTTGAACTACAACATTGACATCATTTAACGCTTGTCCAGAAGTGTTATTTTTAAAGGGCATGTCTCCAAGAGCAGGACCCATGTATTTTCCAAATCCAAACAAAGACAGTTTTTCTTTTTCAGTATCTGAAGTCTGTGTTTATAAATTTTTTTGTCTTCTCAACAGGAAGTCAGAATTCATCTGAGATTGAGTCAGATCACGTTACATATATATGAATTATATATATATATATATATGAAATTGGGTTGACATAGCACTTAGGGATATGGTGTAGTTAAGAATGGTAAGTGTTGGGTTAATGGTTGGACTAGATGATCTTCAAGGTCTTTTCCAACCTAGATGATTCTGTGATTCTGTGAATTATAAATCTCAAATATCTCCATACTACTTCTCCTTTACTTTTCTTTTTTTTCCTCTGAGGTTGAAAATGGTGTATTTGTACCTATTTTTCAGTACAGCTTACTATATTAAGCAAAAAGTGACAGGACTGGACTGACTTAGTCATTGGAGTCAGCGTTTTCAGGCTTCACTCGATTAGCACCTTGGAGAAAAAAACATGAAAGTTACATTTTGATATCATTCATCCACTACAAAGTTTAATGTCAAAATGAAAAATAAAGAGTAATTTCAAAAAGATTTAGTAAAGTATAGTTTAGTATTTGTCCTTAAAATAAATATTTACATTCTTGTTGACTGCAATAATGCATTCTCCATAACTTTATTCTGGCAGTAAATCTACTTAGAATGTATTAGATTTTGATGATATCTGAAACTTAGATGACATCATTAGCATTAAAACTTTCAGTCTGTTTTCTTTATTTCTTTCTTTCTTTCTAAAAAAAAAAATGTTAAGATGGAAAAGACAGTAAAAAATATAAATGGAATGTGACTCATGCAGAATATTTTCTGTATCACCTAAACACATGTAATTACAGCATAGCATCTGTAGGCTTCCATTACAGTCAAGTGAGATATACTTGGAAAGGTTTTCTTCTGCAAGTTGCTGCAGCAGTATGACTTTATTTTGTCACTTATTTCCAACTGTATAAACACTGATTGCTCTGCCTTTGATCTCTTAAACATATTACAAAAAATTTTTCAAACAAAAAGCGGGTATTTGGGGGTCTTTGTTGTTACAGTTCTGGGAAATGTAGGTCATGAAACAGAAATGTTAATTAGATGGGGGACTACAAAAACATTTTGAGCTCTTTAATTCTTGTCATAACCATCTATTATAGAAGGAACAAGTTGATTTTAATATTTGTTGAATTAAAAAATATTGCAGCAAGCTAACCTTGGGCCCTCATTTCCATAATTGGCTCTTACATGCTGTATATTATTTGACACATTCATTTGATTACTTTTCCTTTTTTAAAAAAAATTCTAAAACAGCATCTAACATAGCCTGCATATTAACATTTCACTTCTTATCATGCCTTTCTTCAAGTAGTCAGATTATGGTGAAATTTATCCTTCTCATAACCAAGATTTCACTGAGGGAGGTAGTCCATAAAGTTATTTAAAGGGAGAAAAAAAGAGACATCAAGTTTTAGGTGTTATTTTTTTTCCTTGAAAAATAAACAAGACACTCTATTAGTGTTTAGTAAGAATTAATATTTAACTGCTTACCTTGCTGCTATAGATAAAAAAGTTGTGATTTTGTGAAACTACTTCGTTTCAAGGGAGAGGTAGTGTGAGTGTATCTCAGAACTGATACTACACAGGGATGAGATTCTGTTCTCTTCCATTAGCAACTTCAGTCAATAGATCCAAGCAAGTAGCTTTGTGTGCCCATGGCCTTTCAAGACAATAATAAAAGAATGCAAGGGCCAGTAATATTTTATGTTAATACTTGACTATTTCTTGGTACTGCTGAAATGTCCATTTGACCTCTCAGGTAAAATGATACTTTGATGAAGTGATAATGTCTTCTGGAATGTAAAAGTGTTTGATTGACTCCATCATGTAGAAAGAGAAAGCAGAGTTTCCTATCTATGTTTCAAATCATCATGTTGGAAAATATGATGGAAGTTTAGAACCTGTTGCAACTATTTCTATGTTTTGACATATTGATTTATTGGCTGTGTATACTTGTTCTAACAGATACCTGTGTTTTTTAAGAGCATAGTCATGAACAATATAAAAAAGGCAAGAGGGTTGTTCTGTTAAATTGATCCAAGTATCTTATTTTCAATTTTTCTGATTATCCAAAAATATATATTAACTGTGATTATGTCAGGAGTGTCCATTTATGTCTACAGCTAGATGAGAATGGTGTGATTAGAATGTCTTAAAATTTGGAATGGGATTAAGTGAGGCTGGAGCCCATTCTGAAAACAAAGGTGGGGGGACACGAGAAAAACAAACCATTATGAAATAAAGACATAGGAAATAGAGGAAAATATGTTCAGATTGAAAGATGAGTCTGTCCTAATTTATACTGAGGCCTAGCACAGCATTTAGAGCAAGTTCAGGATGATAGGACATTTGGACACTGATCTGGTCACCCTGGTTAACAATCCCTTACAGTTTTTTTAAGTTTCACCCAAGCCATCATCCCCATAATTTCTTTATGGAAGCTCTCAAATAGCATACAGACTATATAATGACTTTCAGAAGTAAAATTACCTCTGAAGTGTGGACAACTAGCTTTGGTTGATGAAATGAATGTCCCTTCCAGGGTGAGTTTCACTAAGGGTTAGGTTTAGGGTGAAGAATTGAAGAATAATTCTTCAAACTTGATCTCAATAGAGGTTTTCTATTTCTTCTACTGACGTTCATAAAAAATGTGACACCTATCAACTTAACACCTCTCAGTCCTGATATAGGTGATCTCTTGATTTAGGTGCTCCCATATAATGCCATTTTGCATGTTCTATGACATCTGAGACATCCACATATGCCTGACAGATATGATGTGACTTTTGGAAGTCAAGTTGGTACCCAGTAACCTGAGATGGTTAAATCAAATCTTATATTTAGACATCTTCCTTTACATATCTAAAATATGAAGAAGAATCCTCCACATCAAGACAGATCACAGGATCACAGATTCACAGAATGGGTGAGGTTGGAAGAGACCTCTGGAGGTCATCTGGTCCAATCCCCTTGCTCAAGAAGGACCGCCTAGAGCCATTTGCCCAGGACTGTGAATATCTCTAAGGAGGGAGACTCTATAAACTTCCTGGGCAACCTGTATCAGGGCTTGCTTATCCTCACAGTAAAAATGTGTTTCAAATGGAACCTCCTGTGTTTCAGTTTGATTCTATTGCCTCTGGTCCTCTCACTAGGCACCACTGAAAAAAACCTGGCTTCATCCTCTTAGTACCATCTCTTGAGATATTTATATACATTGATAAGATCCTGCTGAGCCTTCTCTAGACTGCACAGTCCCAGCTCTTTCAGACTTTCCTTATATGAGGGGTGCTCCAGTCCCTTAATTGTCCCTGTGGCCCTTCAGTGAACTCTTGCCAGTACATCCATGTCTCTCTTCTACAGAGGAGCCCAGAACTGGACACAGCACTCCAGATGTGACATCATCAGTGCTGAATAAAGGGGAAGGATCACCTCCCTCAACCTGCTGGCAATAATTTGCCTAATGCAACTGAGGATACCATTTTCCTTCTTTACAGCAAGAGCACATTGTTGGGTCCTGTTCAATTTGATGTGCAGTAGCACCTCCAGGTTATTACAAAGCTGCTTTCCAGCTGGGTGCCCCCATCATGTACTGGTGTCTGGTGTTGTTCTTCCCCAGGAGCAGGACTCTGTACTTCCCCTTGTTGAACTTCAAAAGATTCCCATCAGCCCATTTCTCCAGCTTGTCAAGGTCCCTGTGGACGACAGTATGACCTGTTGGCATATGAGCCACTCCTCCCAGTTTTGTTTAATCAGCAAACTCAGTGAGGGTATACTCATCCTTATCATCCAAATCATTAATGAAGCTGTTGAAAAGGACTGGACCCACTGTTGATCCCTGGGGTACAGCACTAGTTACTGACCTCCAGCTAGACTTTGCACTGCTGATCACTAGCCTCTAGGCCCAGCCATTCAGTCTGTTTTCAGTCCCTCTTACTATCTGCTCATCCAGACAATACTTCAAAAGCTTCTCTATGAAGATCTTATGGGAGACATTGTCAAAGGCCTTCCTGAAGTCTAGGTAGACAATATCCACTGCTTTCCCTTCATCTGCCAAGACAGTCATTTCATCATAGAAGTCTAACAGGTTGGTCAAGCATGACTTAACCTTGCTGAAGCTATGTTGAGTATTTCTGATAACTTATTTGTCCTTCATGTGCCAGAAAATAGTTTCTAAGATTATCTGCACAAACACATTCCCAGGGATCAAGGTGAGGCTGACCAACCTCTAATTCCAAGTCTCATTTGGTCCTCTTTCGTGCCCTTCTTGAAGATAGTGGTAGCATTTTCCTCCCTCTAGTCTTTAGGCACTTCTTCCAGTTGCTGTGATTGACCAAAAATTATTGAGAGTGGCCTCACAATGACATCTACCAGCTCCCTCAACACTCATGGGCACATCCCGTTAGGGACCATGGATTTATGCATGTCCAGTTTGCTTAAGTATTTTCCTACCTGACCTTCTACCAAGAGTACATTTTCCTTGCTTCTGTCTTTCCTCCTGGTCTCTGGGACCTGGGATTCCTGAAGATTGATCTTGCAAGTAACAACTGAAGCAAAGAAAACATTCAGCACCTCAACCTTTTCCATGTCCTGTGTAACCAGATCCCCTGTCTCATCGATCATTTGGCCCACATTTTTCCTAGTCTTCCTTTTGTTGCCTATCTACTTAGAAAAGCCTTTCTTGTTGTCTGGATAGATTCAATTTTATTTGGTCTTTACCTTTCCTCACTTACTCCCTGGATGATCAGACAACATTTCTGTATTCCTCTCAGGTTACCCATCCTTGCTTTCACCTTCTGTATGATTCTTTTTATGTTTGAGTTTGGCCAGGAGCTCCTCATTCATTCACACAGGCCTCCTGGAACTTTTGCCTGACTTTATATTCATTGGGCTGGAGTTCTCCTGAGCTTGGAGGATGTGATCCTTGAATATTTACCAGCTTTCTTGGGCTTCTCTTCCCTCCAGAGCCTTATCCAGTGGAACTCTTCCAAGCAGAGTCTTCCATATTTGAAAAGGCCAAAGTCTGCTGTCCTGAAATCCAGGGTTGTGAGCTTGCATTTCACTCTCCTCCTTGTCCTTAAGATCCTGAACTCCACCATCTTATACACACTGTAACCAAGACTGCCTTTGATCTTCACATTCCCAATGAATGTCTCCTTGCTGGTGAGTATAAGGACGTCTCCTCATTACTCCTCTATTACGTGGAGGAGGAAGTTATCATCAATGCACTCCAGAAACCTCCAGGATTGCTTATGTCCTGCTATGTTGATCTTTTGATTTAGGTCTCAGCCTATAATTTTTTAACAATATCACTGACCAGTATGTATTTAGACCTTCTTCATCTATCCATATGTACCCTGTGACAGACTGAAGTCATTCCAGTAGCATTCCTAAAAAGACACTACATAAATAGCTGGTTTTTAGCATGCAATGTTGCTTTCATGTTTATTGTGCCTTATATTACCTATTTATATTTTAAAAAGACCACCATTAACAACAAACACCTAGCATCCAACATTTCAAACCAAACTAGGAGCATTTTATCTTTCTGCCATGATACTGTGAAAATTTGTGTGATTTGTTGTACTAGCTGTTGGAAAATAAAGTATTTTGTTTTTATAGAAAAAGCAAATAGTACTGACAATTTGTACTCTATATAGTAATGAAACATTTTCTCTTACAATATGAAATATGAGCTGTGTCACCACTTTACAGTCAGTTTCAGCTCCACTCTTCAGAAGCCCTAGAGAGCAAATGTAGGAGTGCTACATAAAACTCTCTATTTCAAAACCAACAAAACATCTTTCAGTCTGCTCTCAAAGCATGATGTTAATGCTATCTTTCTTATTAGGTGAATGAAAGTTGTTTCTGATCACTACCAGGATATTAATGAAAAACAAAGAATTGCAGAGGCATTTATGAAATAGAATGAGATCAGCTAATTCTTCTGAATGTCTCATGAATGTGTGCATGTTTTCATCTATAATAACAGTAGCAGCAGTAATATTTGTAATAATGTTAATAATTATTATTAATAATAATAACAACAACATAGCAAATAACTGTGGAAAGAAAGTAGATTGGATCTTGATTCAGTAGAAGATTGTCTATCAGCTTTAGAAATAAATAAAATTCTACAGATCTCTTTGGAACCAATCTTGCAATTCGCCACAAAACCACTGCTTGTATCTGACTGATAACTGTCAGTAATGAGTTTAAAATGGCTTCAACCTAGAATAATTAAGATAATTGGTTGCAATCAGGGATAAGATAAATAATTTATCTTGAAGACTATATATGTTCTTCCTTCCAACTCTACATATATTGCTTCTTGGAACATGGCAGTCAAGAAGAAAATACTCATGATGAAGAAGGATGGTGAACTTTCCTGAAGCAGATCGGGTTTACATTCTATTAAGGTTTTCCTGATTGTAGTCTTGAGTACTAGATACATACTAGTAAGAAATGTGTGCACTTTTAATTGAGATATTAACTTGTATGTAATTAGAAAAAACATGTTTTCAAGATATAGACTGTGAAAACTAAAATTTAAAATTAAAAAAAAAGTAATCAGCATATTTTATTTTGCAGTGGTTCAGCTATGAGATAACCCTAGGTAGTATTTTGCTACGTGTCAAAATCACATATAACATTTATATTTGCTTACACAAACTTGCAATTGCTTATACATCTTTTTTTTTTAATGAACTAGACAGTAAATTTAATTCTGTTTGGGGGTGGAAAAGGTAGCATCAGGAAAACTGTCAATCACTCTGCTTCCTCCTCACAGTTTGCTTATTTATTTATATGCTAAAGAAAACAGAGTTTTGATTTAGAATTCCAGTATTCATGCAATGATATAGTCTTCTAAAGAATTATAAATGAGACTAGATCTACTTTCTGGTAGAGTGGTATAAATCTGAAATATCTAGCTTAAATTTACAGAGAATATAATTTATTCCTGAAATTGTAATGTAAAGTTAAAAATTTACTAAGAACTATATGACATATTTTGTGCCCCATTCTTCATTTGCCTTCCTGGAATTACCTTTGGAGATTACACATGTAGTAATTGTGTGTCAGACACAAGAGTTCATAAGTGTCTTGGACAGGTGATTTCCAAGACAGAATATCTACATATAGGCAGAAGGAATTTTAAAAACATCATTTATTTACTTATTTATTTTTATTTTAATCTTTCTCTTTTTAATTTTTTTTCCAGTTTAAGTGAGATCACTCCTTGAAGACATTTACGATTTTCTCAACAAATGACATGTGCATTCTACCAGAAAACCTGAATTCTATGAGAAAAGGGGCACTGTTTAAATCCAGTAAAGCCTTATCTTTATTATACTGTCTTTGTTTCTTCTTAAGACATAGAGTATATTCTGGGGTGGCCTGAAGCTATGCTCAGCATTCTTCCACTGATATCACCAGAACTGCAAGAGAGAAACATCTGTTTCGCATATTAATTGTACTATCCACCTTGTTATTCAGTTGCCACATATTACTGACCACTTGTCTGTTTTGACCCTAGTATTAAGTGTGTTTCTTCTACACCGTATAAAAAGATGTCCCTCACACTATCTAATCAATGTAATTAGTTGAAAATTAAGCTCATTTAGGAATTGCTTTACAGTAACATACTTTACAATAACATAAAATACAAGTGGCCTTCCAGTACTTAAAGGTGGCCTACAAAAAAGATGAGGAGGGACTCTTTATAAGGGATTGTAGTGATTGGATGAGGGGTAATGGTTTTAAACTGAAAGAGGATAGGTTTAGATCAGATGTAAGGAAGAAATTCTTTACTGTGAGGCTGGTGAGACACTGGAACAGGTTGCCCAGAGAAGCTGTGGATGCCCCCTCCCTGGAAGTGTTCAAGGCCAGGTTGGACAGGGCTTTGAGCAACCTGGTCTAGTGGAAGGTGTCCCTGCCCATGGCAGGGGGGTTGGAGCTAGATGATCTTTATGGTCTCTTCCAACCCAGACCATTATATGATTTGATGATATCTCCTTAGATATTGGCATATATAAGGAAACATGGAGGTAAAAGGGTGCGTCACAGGCCAGTCATGGAGCTGCAGTATCTTCCTTTCCCTGCAACAAAAGTGTACCCATAAACACATGTTCTTTCAAGTGCCTGAATTGTCCATTTGTGAGACATGTCCCTGAAATGGTGAATGAAACATGGAAGAATCTATTCCACTAAATGTCATACTGCAAGCAACAAACTGATATGTATTTTCCCTTAGCTTCCAAGGACAATTTATGCATTACAATAGACCAGTAGGGCAGTTCACAACCTGTAGCAAGCTATTTAAGAGTACTACATTTATCTATTAAGAAATTTTAAAATAGATCTTGTTCTTTTGGGATAGGTCCCATTGATATAACTAAAATGCCTACTGTAATTAATTTGTGCAATTTACCCACTGGTTATTGCTCATATGACACTGAAACTTTTAGACTGGAATTCAGTTCCTACGAGTAGGAGTCTAAAACACAGCTATCTAAGCAATGTCTAAACTCTCGCTATGGTTTTACAAAGAACTAATCAATGCAGTCATCAGAATTTAGAGAACTATTCAGTTTTATGTGAAATACAAAGCCTTTTCCTGGTAACGTAGCTCTCAAGACTTCAGTGACTGGGATCTACTAGGAAACCATGGAAAATAAAGCTGCTCAGGTTAACCTGAAGTTTTATCTTTTTCAAATTAGACTTGAAATTTACACCTTCTGTGCATTCATTCTACTTAGGTAGGATTTGTAAGTAGATCAAAAACTGATTTATATCAGCTTTCTTAAAATTGTAAGAAATCTCACCCATTGTTTGCCTGAGAAACCAGTTAGTAGAGCACCTAAGAGAAAACTGAATAACAAAAATGTTCATTCAAATGATATGCAAGATTTTCAACAACACTTAGCCCAGGGTCTAGCTCTGCTCCTGTCAAATTCTGTTTTATATATTTGCATGTTTTCGCAGAAAAAAATTTCTAAGCAGCAGCACTCTGTGGAAAATTTCAAATGTGTCCTTTGACATTCTTATTAGTAATTTTAAAAAAGTCTCAATTCATTTTGTACGAGAGTGCTGTTTTCAGCTCAAAATACACATACAGTTTGAATTTGAATATTAGAAACTTAAGCAGTTATACCATCATTCCTGTTTCTTTTCTTTTGACAATATATGTCTATATTTTATTTACTGGAACTTTACATTTGCATCCAAAAGAAACAAATATGCATGCCAATTAAATACTAACATAACCAGTGAAGAATACTACTTAATGAAAAATGAGGAATGCAAAACATGGAAAGAGCTTTTTATACCTCTTTTGACTTACTAAAACTGAAAAATGTATCTTTTAGATTGCATTGCAAGCAGATTTACCTACATAATTACTGATACAAAACTGAGAAAACTTTAATTATTATTGACAATTTTCTTTCAGGACAAAAGAAATTAATATTTCCAATACTCTGAAAAGTAGTGTAATTATATTGTTTGATCATATTAGTTTAGGAAACAATCAGTTACACTGTTTTAGGACTGAAAATAACCCACTGTAAACATCCAGTCAGGGCCTCTATTACCTCCTGTGTGAATCATGTCCTTCTCCAGGATGTTGATGGATGAGTCTCTGTTGGAACACTTTTCCATGCCTGCTTGAAATACACTGTCTTTGAATACATTATAGCCTCTTTCCAGGCCATAAGTACCTAGCGCTCTGTGAAAAGTGAATACATCTTTCCAACCGCTATTTGGCTCCAATATGAAGAAATTACTGTCAAGGTTAATTATCCCAATCAAAACCAGTTCTCACCTGAAGGCTTTCCAAAATGTTTTTGAAGTACCAGAGAGATTAATTTGCCAGACAAACTCTGTGATATGCATATGGATGTGTTAGTATAGAACTCATCATGTACTTTGGTTCCTAAACTTTGTTTTGAATGTAAAAACTAAGGCATATATTTTCAGCATTTGGAGTTACACATGAAAGCTTAATAACAATATGAAACTGGTTTCAGAAGGACCTAAGGTGCTATAATAAAAACACTTCCGAAAACGTTCTACTAAACCCAAACTGATAACCACTTTCTCAACAAGTTTCTTTTGATGTACTTGCTGTTGGTATTACCTGTTACTTGTCAGCTGGTTACATTGCCTGGTTCCATCCATTAACTTTCTCTAATTTGATAGTTTCAGAATTTTATTAAAATGCAGAGAAGAGTACAATCAAACTCTTACGGTATATAAAGCTAAAAAGGGTCCACAGTATGATTTTACAAAAAATGGCATTTTTCCCTAAGATTTCCAAGCCCATCAAACAACACCCTTAGAAAAAGATTATTGGAACAAACCCTTGCACTACAGTTTATGTTGCTCTTACAAACGAATTTAAACATTTTAAAATTTTCCCTTCCCTATTATGAAGAACATTTTTAACATTACAGTTAAATTTTTGCCTCTGGTATTCCTTTACTTCAAAAGCCAAAATTAACTTTTGAATCATCTCAATAAATTATAAATACATTCAAAATATATGTTGAATATGACAGTTCTAAATTTATCTCATATTTTTAACTGTCATAAATTTGGCTGTAGTGATGTCTCAATCCTAAAACTAAGGATTCCCCCCAAATTGAAATGAAATGTGTTAAAGTTCAGTCAACTGCAAAGGACAATCTCAATTGAGCATTACACAAGCATCAGGGTGGAAATGAGTTGCACTGAACACAATATAAATATGTGGGTGCTGACACGTACTATGATGCCTCAACAGTTCTGAATTGCACTCACAGTTCAAATAGGATGCAAAACAGTATAAACTCAGCAGTGCAGCCAGTTGTAAATTACGAAGTTCATTGTGTGGTAGCCTATAGGATGTAATGAGGAGTTGTATTTTCTCAAATGCTAAGTTCTCCAAAGGAATAAGGAGAAGAGACTGTATAATTCATTTTCAGTAATAAAAACTTTCATCACTTCTCCCAACTTCTGCTCCTGCACAGAGATTGTTATGATTTTGTGACACTTAGTAAGCATATTGGTTATTGGATTGAGCACACACAATCCTTTAATTCACAGTGATGGTATTTTTTGTTTGAAGAGATGACCTTACGTTTCTTTGATTTTACCTTGTCATCAGCTCTCACTGAGATCAGTGGATTCCATCTGAACACACAAGTGATGGAGAATGTGATAGGTTTATGAAAATATTGTCTGGAGGATTGTGCTTCAATTTAACATGAATTTGATCAAATTATTTTCAATTCAGTCAGTATGGACCACTGAACAAAAGCAAATTGCTGGGGAAGGAGAAAGGGAAATGAGCACAAGGAAAAAGGGGAAGAAGAGAGACCTGAAAGGACATTAGTCTTTCTGTGTTTCATTGCTCGCTGACCTCACAAGCCACAGCTTTTCCTCTATCACTTTCAATAATTAAATTTCTGTAGCTGTTCCTTTCTAAAACCTGCTTCCAGGTAATTCTGAGAACGAGTTACTCCAGTTAGACTTTCCAAGCTTTGTGTCAAAACAAGTGAGATGTTAAAAAAAGGGTTCATTTGAGCAACTTACAAACTGAGACTTTTCAACTGATGTTGTAACAGGATTTTGTTGTTTATGAAATAAAACAGTAAAAAATAATTTCAACTTATATAACCTATGTCTGAAATTTAGGTTAAATTTATGTTTATAGCAAATTTTAAATATTGAACTCCTATGTTGAAAGTAGATCCAATTACTCTGGCTATTTCCTGTCTAGGAAAACTAAGCTAGAGCCCTAATCAGAAATTCCTCTCTTTTCATCTAAGTTTTGCTTCGAATGTCATCTGCTCCTTGTAGCACCAGTAGGTCCTCTGTAAATAAAATAACAACAACCACGACAGTAACAATAATAATATTTATAATTGTGGGTTAACTTCAGCTAAGCCCCACACAGACATTTGTTTACTCCCTACCAGTGGGGTAGGGAAGAAAATTGCAAAGGTAAAAGTGAAGAAAATCATGGGTTGAGATAAAGAAAATTTAATAGGGAAAGAAGAAGCTGTATTTACAAGCAAAGCAAAACAAGGAATTCATTCACTACTTCCCAACAGTGGGCAAGCATTCAGCCATCTCCAGGAAAGCAAGGTTGCATTACATGTAATGGTTACTTGGGAAGACAAATGTCACAACTCCAAATGTCCCCCCTTCCTCCTTTCCTCAGCTTTTTTTTGCTGAGCATGATATCATATGGTATGGAATATCCTTTTCACCAGCTGGGGTAATTTTTTATTGTCATATTGCAATTTCAAAGTATGAAAATGATCTTCACAATACTTTTCCAGGTGGTGCATTATCTTAATTTTGCAGATGTAGAAACACTAAACTGTTACAAATTAAGTTTATGTCTGGAAGCAAAAACAAAAGATAAAAAAAAAGACAAAATCTAGTTCCCATAGGTATTTCATTCAACAGTAGATGAACATTGGAACAAAGGATGTATAGCTCCAGATTTACTGAGGTTTTGTTACTTTTCACATCTGTTCAGATGTCCTCTAGTGTGAATGATTATTCTTCAAATCATGCCCCACTGAGGAAATTTTCTGTGAAAGGCTATTTCTTTTGAATGATTACTTTTACAGATAACCAGTCGAAACTGGATACACAACCAGGTGCTGTGCTAGTGGACTAGTTCTATCTCCTATGAGACCTATATAATATTGTATGTTGGACTATATCAATGGTCACATCTATAGAGTCTTACATGGTACTAAATGAATCCTAGGAAATAATTGTTATTTGTTTACATTTTATCAGATGTCTGCTGCCTTATCAATTTGCCCATATTTATGTTCCTTAATATTTGCCTAGGTGGTTACCCATCTTACTTTTATTGGAGATTAAGGAGAAACATGCAAAAATCTTTACTACTTAATATTTATTCTCCTTTGAATATTTTCAGTCATTTAGTCAAAGGGAAAGACAACATGCCCATAAATACTGACTATTATAAAGATTATAAAGTAATCTTTTCTGTTATTCTGTGCATGGAAAATCACTCAGGAATATTCAGGCATACAGAAATCAGTTCATTTGTAAAAAAAGTCAGGAAAGCAAAAAGCAGGCTAAGATTCCGAGATAATTTATTTGGAGTCAACCTACTGTATTTCTTTGTGCTTCCTGCAAGATGACTTCAGTTCACACCGAACTCAATTTAGAGGATCATAGCCTTAGGGTATAATTTGAAGACATGCAATTGTAGTCCTGTCTGCAGGATCATTATTTATGGGTGATGATATACAAGGACTAAAGAATGCAGATTGATTGTAAATTCTTAGAGAAGACATTATGATAGAATTTTTTTTTTTTTTTTCAACTAAGCAAGTTGATATTATAGTTACCCATAAGAGAAGCGAATATGTACATTCACATATAAAACTGAAATATTTTTCCACGCAACTCAAAGGATAGGTAAGGCTTAATGTCCCCATTAAATTAAATTTAGATTATACTAGCCACAAGTGTTGATGATGATACCCCCAAAACTGAAAAAAAAACCCCAAGCAATCTAGCAATTTAATAATTTCTACTTCAATATGAAATACCCAGAATATCTGTTGCAACTTACCAAACTGTGAAGATTTTAAACTAAAAGATTGAAAGATAGTAAATCGATGGCTATGGTCTAATTTTTTAGCAAATAAGTATTCAGGGCACGATTCTACAAAAGTTTTATGTCATTAATTAGTATCTCAGAATTGAATTATATAGCTTCTCATTACTTCATCTAAAAAGAAATTCCTAGTTTGAAAGGTAATCCTATATAGAACAGTGTCTTAGATTTCCATTTTGTTTTTAAAAGAAGGATTTCTGCTAAATTTGAACTTTTTACAAGTCACAAAAGTGGACCTGCATAAATGCAAAATTTCCCTTCAAACACAACAGAACATAAAAAACCACAGAACTTTAAATAAATATTATAAGATGCTTTAAAACAAGAGTTCACTACAAATATAGAAGTGATAGCAAATCTCAAATTACCTACAGCAAAAATATAGTCTTCTACTGAAGATGCAACGAGTCTAAAATTTAGAGTGTGGTAATATATCTTAAAAAAACCTATCATAGTAGCAAATAATCACGTATGCCAAACACTGGAGAAAATTAAGAAAAAATTAAAAGTATTTAGAAATATAACTATAGTCTCTGAATATTTTAAGATTTTTTTTTTTTTTTAATTTTTGTTAAATTGTCTTCAGTGTTAAAGAAAAATGACCTTGTCATTTTAGTTATAGATGTATTTATTCTCCTTGGATATCTCTATACTCTCACATAACTAAACTCTCCAAATCAGTCTTGGATCTCAGTTCTATGACCAGGTACACTTAACTAATTATAATTTACTCTTACATTTCTGAGTGGAGAATGCCAGACTTTTTCTCCTGAAGCATATCTTAGATTCAGTTCAATGAAAAGAATGCTCTAGGGACAGTCAGTAACTGGCCATAAAACCAAGAGTGTATCTATCTGTCTTCTGTGTAACATCCTTCAACATTATGCCAGTGGTATTTTCACCTGAAAACATGCCTTTATGCTTTAAGCCAGGTTTTATAAGTCCTAGTTTCATAGTACATAGAAACAAACAATAACAACAGAAAACAAAACCAGCAAACTCTTAGATGAACCGCAGAGTTTTTCAGAAACTTTGATTTGGAAAATGAAGATGTTGAAAAGAATTGTCTTAAGCGTTGCTGGGTACCATCTTGCACCCACAGTTAGGTGATTCTTGGTAGAATACGAGTTATAGTTCACAACTTGATCTGGGACTAGGGAAAACTCCCTGAGGTGAAACATTAATCATTGCTAGTGTAACCACTTAGAAGATAATTTTTTTATATAGAAAAAGCCTGTGTATAATTGGAGAACTCCCTTGCCTGAAAAAATGTTGAAGATATAGTCACTTTCGTTAGAAATTCTTTTGTCAGACCCTATTGTCCTGCACACAGACTACCATGTGATCTTCCTCTTTGATAGTACATGAAACATAATGTCCACAATTTAAAGGAGAGGAATCATAGAATCATAGAATATCTCAAGTTGGAAAGGACCTATAAGGATCATTGAGTCCAACTCCCTGCCCCTTACAGGACTACTTAAAAGTTAACAATATGACTAAAAGCATCATGCAGACAGTCCCTGAAGAGGAGAGGTGTTTTAAATAAGAACAATTTATGACACTATGAACAGAAGAAACCACTCACATTTAATAATTTTATAGTTTACTATAAGCAGAGATAACATAGACCATTGGGAGGATATTCACTACGACAATTTGTTGGCATTTTTGAAGCCTCCAAATACAGTCATATTATAATCAACAGTTTAAGTGGGATTCATCTGATCAAATGCAGACAGCTGTCTTGTTCATATAGACATCTGAGTAAAGATCTAGAATAGTCAGGTGCATCTCATTATGAAGTGCTAGTTTCTCCCAGCTGATTGGATATTTATAGTGTGTCCAGATCTGCAGTTAGATCTGATGAATCCTCTCCATTAGACCTATTTTGTCTACTTACACTGAAACTTTTTGGAGTAGCAGGCTTCGCATCAATGTTCTTCAGATTTAAAATGAAAGGGAACTAAATTTTCACCTTGATCTAAATGTCATCAGCCTCTGGCATATTCTGGTTTCTCATATTCTTTCTTCATAACAATAGATGATTCTGTCATCTTCATAACAACCAACAACAGCTTTGGGCTTTTTATGACAAAAAACCCCAAATTTTTATTTCATTTTGGAATGAGTGAAACAAGTGACTCTTGGGAATGTTGTTATTTTAGGAAGTTTTAAAAAAAGTATTTATGGATTTAATTTTTTTTTTATTTATAGTTATATTTTTGGACTTGTATATCTATGGATTGATATTATTTTACTGAGAGAGAGAGAAAGAATGAGCCAATCTATGAAAAAGAGGAAGCATCTGACATAATTACTGACATGATGCTTTGATTGATCTACAGTTCCCTCAGCCAAGTGGTCAATCTGTCTGACTGAGAGTCACAGGTTCCATTCCTGTACAGTTCTTAATAGCTTAGTGTAATCCAAAGATTCTACCATTTCTGTCCATTCAGTATATGTCACATAACTGCACATAATACTGATTTTTGTTCTATTCACAAAACAAAAGGTGCCTGATCTTAATATTTTCCTCTGGGTAATTTTTTCATAAAAAGCTTTTTCATAAAGAACTTTTGATTCAATGTGTACCATTAAGACTTCTTAATTACTTATGTAGTTGTTAACCTTGTTTGTTCATTTTGCTAAAAACAGAATGACACATAGACAGCAACAATTAAATATTTGTCTCAAGTTAAAAAAAAAAAATGTTTTTTGATAAGCAGAATACTGACAGTATAACCCCATTTTACATTTAATTTTTTTTCAACATAAGAATTTGAATGGCTAAGAGAAAAAAAAATAAGACGAGGTTTAGACTTACTGTTTGTAACAGAAAAAGTGTTGGACACAGTTCCCACGTCACTAATACTTTGGGGAATTTTGGATACATGTCAGTTCAAAAACATGTTCATAGATCACACAAAGGCTTCAGTAGAGGGAGAAAGATTGCTTGAGGTCAGGTTCACCTTGGAAAAATATAAAACATAGAATTTCTCTTTCAGGTTTATATTGTTCTAGTATTTGTTTATTAATCTATAGACTGTATATATCTATGAAGGATATGAAGTTCAATTAAAACATCCTCCTAACTAAACGTGGAAAAGAGCTTGACTTGAACTAAAGGATAATAGAACTTTCAGGAAAGGGAAAAAAAAATCTTGATTTATAAAGGTGAGTAGATAATACACATTGAAAAAGGATAAAGATGATATTTTCATTTATGAAACTAACAGAGAAATGTTCAAGAAGAACTTTCTGTCAAGACAGAATAATAGAAGTCTGCTGAAAATAAACACTAAACAGTAAGTTAGAGACAGATTGAACTTAAAATGTACCTAACTTTTGCTACCACAGTCTTGTGTGGGTGATAACATGCAAGCAGAAGAAGAATGAAAGCTTTTTTTTTTTTTTTTCCTTCAGAGTTGAATGCCAAGAGCAGAACTCTAATTTTTCTGGGTACATGTGTTTATACAATGTGTTCTAAAAGTTGTAGAAAGAAATAAATGTGCTTTAACACGGGAAAATTTTTGGTAGATTAAATAATGGTATCAATAATTTAAAATAACTTTAAGTAGGAATAAAATTAAGGATGCATGGAAATAATATGAGAAATTGTACAGAAAAATATGTTACTTAATATTATTTTCAATGTAACTATTGTAAAGAAAAAAATACAGAAAATAAAAAGGGAAATAAAACCTGAGTGAAACAGACGCAGTAGCAAGCTCTCTTTGTAGTCCTTTCATATGCATGTGTTTTGATGCTAATGTAATTATCAGATAACATAATGAATGGTAGTCTGTAGTCTGAAACCTTAACCGGACTAGAATACTGCTGAAATCTCTCAGTAAAGTGGCATACTTCTACTTGAACACCCTGAATAGTCAGAGATTCCATAGGAAAGGGAGATATCTGGCTAGATCCATTAATAAGTAAAGAAAAAAATTATTGATTTGGCCAGGCCTCTTTTTGATTCAGCTAGGATATAGATAGGTTTTGAATTCTTGGGTAAGAAAATGGTAAGTATCCCAAGGAAATGAAGAAAAAAATGAAAGATGACTGGGTGACACTAAACAAAAGCGAGAGTGAGATAAAAGGAAAGGCAGATCTTACCCAAGGCACCTTCTAAGTGGTTAAATCTTGTATGTTATCTCTCCCTGAAGGACTGAACAATGCATAGACATCTTTATTGCAATGAGTGGACTCAGAATAGTATCTTGTAAACTGTGTGTGCCTCTAATACCTTCCACTCAAAAAAGAAGGTACATGAGAGGGAAAAAAAATCAGTGAAGGGCAAAAAATGATCAAAGGGAACTTCTTCCATGTGATAAACAATTGAGCAAGCAAGGATTCTTCAGCCTTCACAAAAGATAACTTAGAATGATACTAAGAATTACAGAAGACATGAATATGGATTGTTTGTTACAAAAGAAAATCTAGGGGCTTGAGATGAAACTGTTAGGAGAAAAGCTGAAAAGAAATTGAAGTGGCTCTTCACTACTAGCTGGTAAACCTGAAGAACTTCTTGATTAATCATAGAATCATAGATTCATTGAATAATTTAGGTGGGAAGGGACCCCTAGACATCCCCTAGTTCAAGCCCCCAGTTGAAGCAGCTCCTCTTAGATCAGATAACCCAAGAATTTTCTACTCAAGTTTTTATTTTCTCTGAGAATGGAGATTCCACAACCTCTGTGGGAAATCTGTCACCTGTTGTTTAACCATCCTCATGATAACAAACCAACCAACCTTTTCTTTATATCTGATTGGAATTTTCCATGTTTCAAATTTTATCCACTGCTTTTTGTCCTGTTATTGTGCGCATTACAGAAAAGCCTGACACTGTGCCTTTTGTACAGTCCCATGAAAGCATTAATAAGATCTCCCTTTAGTTTCTTTTTAAAGATGAACAGACCCGGTCTCTCAGCATCAAAATATCCACTGCTGATATCTGTGTAGTGTCACTTTCAGAGATGAAATACTGAATTATATGGATTTGCTTTGAGCAAGTATGGACATTGTACACTTTACTACCCTCCTGAGGGTATTGGAAAGGCGATTTACAAGATGATAAAACTGTGAGAGCAGGCAATAATGAAAAAAGCGTGATGAGAAGTCAAGAGCAAATTACTAATTTTGTCTCAGAGTGATAATTAAGAAATTTTAATTTTCTCATGCTTTGCCTTTCCAAATCTGCATTTGATATTAATACATTAAATATATTTCCCTTTCTGTGACATAGTTCATGGTATTTTATATTCAAACATACTGTGGGTTAGTTTATATGTTTTGGAGTTTTTCTCTGTTAAAAATGTTTCTTTCAGATTACTTTGAATTTCACAATATTTCAATAAAAACTAAAATCCATTGTCCTTGACATTTTTTTTGTTAATCATAATTTATATATTTATACTTATAGCTTCCTTTGGGTCACTTTCACAATACAATTTAAGGCTTGTTTAAGAGTTTTCTGTGGTTTTTTTTTTCCCTTCGCCCCCGCCCCCCCATTTATTAATGACTTTTCAAAACTATTCAGTTTAGGATAAGAAGTAAATGAAAGCAACAGTAAAACTGGTTCTTTATTACTCTAAAATTTTCAACATATGTAGAACAATCTTTAGTAAATCTGTCAGTAATAACATAAGAAAAGTCCAAGACATTCCCATTTCTATTACCCACTGAAGTAAGAACAGAAGAATGAAAGAATAAGAATGAAATGTAAGAAAAATAAAAGAAATAGAAGAAAATTAACTTTAAATTTTGAACAATTAGGGAAAAGTAAAAAATCAGAAATATTTCTACAATGAAGCATACAGACAATTTACAGAAAATCGGTTTTCTTGTTAAGTTTGCTATTTTCATCTTTGAGGATTACCAATAGAACACTTTGCCATTTGAGATAAAAACCTGTGTCTTTGAAAATTAATCAACCAAGCATTTGAGTTTGAGACTTGCTGAGGAATAACAATATGAAACAGTGCTATTCAGCAAATGTTCAATATTTGCATATTTATAAATCCTGGAGAAAAGATAGGGAAGGCAAATGTCAGTATTTTTTTCTTCTTCAGGTCTCTTCATGACCAGCTCAAAAGAAATTCCACAACATTTTCTTATGGATTGTCTTTTAAATTAATGTTACACTGAAAGTGAGCTGGTTCCATCAGAAGCTACAGAACCATAAAGAAGACACATAACAACAAGATGATATTTAATAACTCCCCTGGGTTCTAACTTTCCTAAAACTGAGCTTGGACTCAAAGATTCCATTAATTTTATTGCTTTCAAAGTCCAGAGGACAGAGAAATTTTGAGTAAAATAGTAGCAGCAGCAACACTGCTACTACTACTACTACTAGGAATTAAATTTAAAACTGATGCACCTGCTCAATATCTCACAGATGTACACTTACCCAGTAAAAGCATTTTCTTTTATTCCACGCTAATGTTGGTTTGTTCATGAATACCAGACTCTGTTGTTTGAATCTAATATTTGTCTGTGATGCATCAATAAAAGTAAACAGAGGCCTATTTCATTTCGAAGGAATTATCCACAGTGCCTCCCTGTTTTAGCCTTGCTAAGGATCTCAGCTGGGGTTTTTTTGTGTGTATGTATGTATATACACACATCAAAATGAACCAGCAGATACTGCACAGAAAGGTGGGGGTTTTGTTGTTGTTTTTTGGGGACTTGTGGTCAGTTGGCCTTGGCTGGCTGACAGGTTCCCACCAAGTTGCTTTATCACTCCCCCATACTCAAAAGAACAGGGGGAGGAAAATAAGATGAGAAGCTTGTGGGTTAAGATGGGGAACAGGCAGATCACTCAGCAGTGATCAGATTCAACTTGGGGAAATTAATTTAAATCATTGCCAATTAATCAAAGTAGGATAATGAGAAACAAGAACAAATCTGAAAACACCTTCCCCCCATCACTCCCTTCTTCCTGGGCTCGCCTCCACTCTTAACTCTTCTGTCTGCTCACCTGGAGCAGTGCAGAGAAGACAGGGAATGGGAGTTGTAGTCAGTTTGCAACACTTTGTTTCTGCTGCTCCTCCTCCTCTGTTGCACCTTCCCCTGTTCCAGTGTGGGGCTCTTCCTACAAGATACAGCTCTTCACAAACTGCTCCAACATGGGTCTTTTCCACAGGCTGCAGTCCTTCAAGAACAGACTACTCCAGTGTGGGTACCCCACAGGATCACAGGTCCTTCCAGAAAACCTTCTCCAGCATGCACATCTCTCCATGGAGCCACAGGTACTGCCAGGAATTGGCTCCAGCACAGGCTCTCCACAGGGTCATAGCCTCCTTCAGGTGCATCCACCTGCACCAGTGTGGGATCCTCCATGGGCTCCAGATTGATATCTGTTTTACTATGGACCTCCATGGGCTGCAGGAGGACAACCTGCTCCTTCATGGTCTTCACCAGGGGCTGCAGGGGAATCTCTGCCCTGGCACCAGGAGCACGTCCTCTCCCTCCTTCTTCACTGACCTTGGTGTCTGCAGAGTTGTTTCTCTCACATATTCTCACTCCTCTCCTCTGCTGTTGTGGAGCAGTTTTTTCCCCTTCTTAAATATGTTATCACAGAGGTGCTAGCACTATTGCTGATGGGCTCAAACTTGGCTAGAGGTGGGCTTGTCTTGGAACCGGCTGGCATTGGCTCTATGAAGGAAGCTTCTAGCAGCTTCTCACAGAACCCATGCTTGTAGCCCCCTCCCCCACTACCAAAATCTTAGCATATGCAAACCCAATACAATCATATACGAATCTGCCATTGTAGTCTGAATGTCAAGTTATGTACACATGTAGAAGGAATGATATATAAGTAGATGTTTATTCCTTGTGTAAGTCAATGATCAGGAGCAGTAAATTTGTAATAGCACTTCAAGACACATCCTGAGTCCTGCTGAAGGTCTTTGTTGTATTGTATTTGCAATACAGAAATGGGTAATAGATCATATGGCTGGTAAATCTCCATGGATGAGGGTCTGGCAAGACAACGTGTCTTGAGTTACATACAGTTATGGTGATTCATTCAACCTTATCTGTAACTGAAAAGGTGTGTGATTGCAAAGTTTTAATGTTGTGCCATGCCTGGTTAATGATAAATTTTTTGGGGACTATATTTAACTAAACATAATGCAGAGCAGTCCTGAAGTGGTGTCCAGGTTTGTGGAGTTGACATATAGTTTAAATGATTGGAACCAGACTTAATTAAGAATGGAATAAAAATACATGAGAATAAAATATGATGAATTAAAAATTAACTCACTTATTCTCTGTATATCCCTTCAAAAGTTAGTACATTATTTTTCACTATGACTACTACAAAAAATACAAAATTACTATAACTTCGAAATGTATTGGTTTTCATTAGTTTTCATTTTCAAAATCTACTTTTGCTGAGAAATGATGTGTTACACTGTACATCACCCATTTGACAATCATTATTTTTTTAAAGGAAAAATCCCACAAAACTTTAAATCTAACAAAAATTACCAAAATAAAACACAACAACACTTTACCTGAAGTCAGACATATGAAATATGATGTTACTATTAAATATGATGCTGGAGTAAAGCACTGATGCTTTACTGCAGTAATTAAGTCAGTGAGCCTCTACAAAGGTAGTGTCATAATCAGACTGTCCGTAAGACTAGTAAGTAGTGTGTCCTGAAGAAATTTAGTGAAGTCCTAAAATTACTTAGTCCTAAAAACGAAAACTAAATACCAACAAAGCTTATTTTAATAAATTAGACATAAGAAGAATGTCTGATATTTGAAATAAAGTGTTAATATTATCTCTCAACTATACCATGAAATGAAAATATCTTTCCCTACGTGCTCAGATCTGTTCCCTGTCTTACACCATTCTTATATTTCATGAGGTTTTAGGCTTGATTTGCCTCCTGAATAATCCTTCCACCTAACATGGAGGGTTCATAAGTACTATCACAAAAGATTGTTGAGATACTTTTATGTCCAGATCTGATCCTGGAAACAGAAGTAGCTCTACAGTTCTTCCGTCATAGAGGAAAAGGCTTTTGTGTTGCTTCACAAGATAATGAATCATGACTCAATTTTTTGTTGATTTAGAACATATTTACCTGAAAAAAGGTGCAGGTAGTCATATGTATGACAGACATATTTATCAGATATGGGATTCTATGGAAAAGGTGAATAAAGCCTGACTATCTGTTAATTTCATAGTGCAAGGAGAACATGAAATCAAATAGGATCATCAAGCAATTTTAAAGCAAGAGAATGAACAAACACAAAAATTTCCTTCTCACAATGCATAATTAAATTGTATAATTTACTGTCACAGGAAATTTTTGGTTGCTAATAAGTATTAAATTGTTCAGAAAGTGATTAGGAAATTCATATAAGAAACACAAAATCATTGAAGTTAAGTACAATACTCTGGATGAAACTTGTTGGTTGGAAAAACATTTACGATTAATGGATGTTGGGAGTAATGGGATGTTCTCTGTCTATGCTATTTCTAACACTCTTCTCAGCATCTACTTCTAGCTATTAGCAGAGATCAGATATTTGTTCAAACCATTTGGTTTTGTACAACCAGTTATACTAAAGTATCAGATTTATGCAAGTTCTCTGGGAGAAAAATATCAAAATCTGGTTTTCATTAAAATAATTTGTGTGAAATATCTAAATTGAATATTGATCACAGTAGTCTTTTCAAATTAATGTATATTCAAAAGTTATTTCTCACTAACATATTTCATTATTGATTGTTCAAGGCGGCAGTCTTAGATAAAAACTTGTTGAAGAAATGTCATTAATAATCCTTATTGTCACAGTATTTTGAGATAAAAGGCTGAATCCAGAAAAAAATTCTTATTGGAAGGAGATGCTGTTGTTAAGCTTCAACAATGAAAAGCCTAAAAAATATTTTCACATGGAGATGGGAGAGAACAAAGGGGAAAAACAGAAAAGTAAGAAAAAGAATAAATTATCAACTGTGAGAATATTAGACACTTGCATTTGTTTCCCTAGATGCTTCATAAGTTCACTGGGCTGGAATATGCTTTCAGCTACACTTAGCTAAGTCAGGAAAAATTCTGCTGAAGTCAACAGCTACCTACATAAGAAAATGGTGTAAGGCCCACTGTGTCTGCAGACGCAATTCTGAATATTCAGTATGTGGCTGGTTTGTAAGCAGTGGAACCCTACTGTGTTTCTGTTCCAATAAAACAGTCTGGAGGTGCTTCAAAACAAAACAAAAATATCCCTTCACAGTTCTTTGAAGCAGTCTTTTGAACCTTACCAGCCAGTTGGCAACAATGTGGTACAGACATGTTCTTGTCCTGTTTTGCTATGAAGAAGCTGTATATGGGTGACAGAGTAGAATGAGGTAAATACACAGAGTGGGAATGAAGAGATTTCAGACACAGACAGAATAAAATGACAAAAAGTAACAACATAATTTGGAAGTAGGATAGGAGGAAGCAAAGAAATATATTACAATTATGATCTTAAATATAGTAAATTTGGGTGTTTCATTTTGTTAGGGGTGTCAATAACATTGTAGGGCCAGACATTCTACATAAAAGTCTTAATTCCCTGCATAATATTTTTGAATTATCCATATTTTACATTGTAGAATTTCCTAAAAAGAAAAGCTTTCCAGTTAATTTCCAAATTGTCATATATACACACATATATATATCTTTGAACTACAAATCAATCACACTGTTCTCTTCCATGTTAATATACTCAATTTATGTTAAATGACTAGGCATCAAGGGTGGCTTAACTGATTTCTTGACCACAGAAAAATAAGAATATTGTTCATAGAAACATTCTGTCCCATAAAAGAGCTTTCAACTAATTTTATGGGTGATATACTATAGCTTGCCTATGCCAGAGAGTACGCCAAGGCTCTGGTGTCTCTGTGTGTGAAGATCCTATGTACCTTCCCTGTCTCTCACCTTCACAGCACAGTATACAACACCACAGAGACCCTGGTAACACCTTAGGTAAAATAACCTATTGCTTTCCCAATTCTTAGCACAGACAAGGTGGGGAGGTTTGTTCCAAGGAGTGAATAGTCATACACTGTGTGTTCAGCTTCTTCTTTCCTGGCATATGAAAACTGCTCCACACCACATGAAGAGACCTTCTTTCCTCTCATCCTCTACTAGGAAAAACAGCATCTCTTGTCACAAAGATGATTGGATCCCACAGTGTGATTCAGTCACTTAAGCTTAGGCATCTAATGAAATTGTAGATGCTGCAGGGTATTCTCTAGTTGCCACTTTGGAAAGTCACAGATTTCAACCAATCCGGTGTCATCATAGTTACTCATGCAGAAATCCTGGATACTGTAGGATGTCCTAGCTGGCGTCAGAAGCACATGTCTGAAAACTAACCCAAATCCTTAGAACTCTCTTATTCTAGTCAGTTTTGAGACAATGCAGCTTGCTGTACTCAAATGCCTTTTTCTAACATTAGAACATCTGTTGTAATTGAGAGAAGATGCTGAGTTCTGGCCTTGTCTGTTTACAAAATGACCTGTCTTGAACAGCTGTATATCACTTCTCTTTTCTCATTTCCCTCACAGTTGTAGTGATTTGCCACCTATAGGCTACAGTCTGTTTTGTCTGAATTTAATTTGTGTTAATTGACTTTTTTTTTTTTTCCAGATTAATGATTTTTACATTTCAAGGCAGGGCATGGTGAGGGATATATTCATTACGGTGTCTTAGCTGTACTCTGAAGAATAAATATGAAGACCAAAGACCAAATTCATTCTTCCTTCCAAGATGCATGACTAGTTTGCACAGCCAGTATACATTTTGGAGGAATCTTATGATAATTCCATAAATAGGTGCTTATGATTAAGACAGTTATAGTTATAAAAGCATTTGACAGAATTTTCATACTGTAACCATGCACTTTGTATGCTGCAATCATGCACTTATGAATGGTCATTAATCACATAATTTGACTTCACAGTCATTGTGTCCAGATTTACCATGTAATGATAGATATTTTGAGTAGAACTAATTTTTGTCTGTGATACTAAACTTTAAAAGATACTGCCTGACCACCTCAAATGAATCATGTAAATCCACAGTTAGCACGTAAAGATGACTTTGTACTTAAATGGATTCAAGCATCCATAGCTTCTTCTGGAAGCTCATTTATGCTCCAATGGCATTTTCTGCAAGGTGAAAAAAAGTAGTTCGCCAGGAACTCCCTGTGCTGGTTTTGTCTGAGATGATAGAGTTAATTTTCTTCATAGCATCTGGTATGGGGCTATGTTTTGGATTTGTGCTGAAAACAGTGTTGATAATACAGGGATATTTTAGTTATTGCTGAGTAGTGCTTACATAGAGTCAAGATTTTTCTTCTCCTCACACTGCTCCACCAGCAAGTAGGCTGGGGGTGCACAAGAATTTGGGAGGCTACATAGCAGGGACAGCTGACCCCAACTGACCAAAGGGATATTCCACACCATATGATGCCATGCTCAGCAATAAAAGCTGGGTGAAGAAGGAGGAAGGGGAGGATGTTCAGAATGATGGCATTTGGCTTCCCAAGTAGCCATTGCACATGATGGAACCCTGCTTTCCTGGAGATGGCTGAACACCTGCCTGCTGATGGGAAGGTGTGAAAAATCCCTTGCTTTGCTTTGCTTGAGTGAGCAGCTTTTTCTTTACCTATTAAATTGTCTTTATCTGAACCCACGAGTTTTCTCATTTTTACTCTTCTAGTTCTCTCCTCTGTCCCACTGAGTGAGTGGCTGTGTGTGGCTGAGCTGACAGCTCGGGTTAAACCATAACACTCCCTTAGCTGTGGAAGAGCCCTCCTGTTATCTGTTCCACATTTGTTACTGCACTGTCACTCAAATTTTAAAGCTTTACATGCTTTACTTGGATTTAATATGAAAGGGTTTTAAAAACTTTATGCTGTCCTTAATATACTTCTGAATAATTTTCTAATCCCTTTTAACAATTCTAATGCAAATTCATTACCTTAAAACACAAAAAAGTGTTGGTGTTGAATTGAAAGAAATCACTGCCTCAAGGGTGGTGAAACTGAACTTAAAATTATTGACGGAATTGCATATTTTAAATGACCTAGAAATCTGTATAACTAAAGTTCCACACTTCAGGGCAAACTGTTACATAAACAGCATTCATAATAAGATATGTATTGGTAGTTATACATTTAAGGTCATCGTACTGATTTTTACGTTATTTAATGCAAGGACATAATTAGTCTCATAGTACATCTATGCAGACTTAGAGAACACATGCATTATGCTTGTACGAACAGAAAGAAATTAAAAGGCAAATAAAGCACTGATTTTTTTTTTTCTAAAAGAGCCTTCATAATTTTCTCTGCTGTACCTTGATTGAAAAAGATTTTCTTTTTTTTTTTTCCCATACAATGTTTGTTCCTATAATATAGTCAATTCTACTTTTTATTATAATTCAAGGCCCTAACATTGTTCCGTGAAGTCAATGAAAAAACCCCCTGTGATTTCAGCAGGTACTAAACAAGGCCATTTAAACATGAAACAGAAGTTTAAAGGGAAAAAAAAGAAACTCCTCAGTTTGCATGCTTTGACCTTGCTGGCTCATGACCTAAAATTTCTACTTTAAAAATGAAGAAAATTAGAGAAAAGTGAAAGAAAATGTTTTTCTAAGTTTCAGACATTGATTTTTGTTTTTATTGGAAAGTTAAAAATTCTTTGTGATGCTCTTAAAAAGCCAAAGCCCTCTCAGATTTTAGTTTACAACATGCCATTTATTAAAGGCAATGATATGTAAAGTTCTTGGGTTTTTTTCTCCTTTACTTTTTGAAGTCAATGAAAAGAAATTTAAAAGCTAGGAAGTCACTCCCATGTATCCTCTCAGAGAGCTATGCCTTCCTCATGTCCTTTGGAATCTTCTGAGGGCTCTGACTGACTGTTTCATTGTGGTAAAGCAATTACAAATCCAAGAAGTCCTTGCAAGAAGGAGTAATGAATGAACAAGGAAACTGCCAAAACCTAGAATAGATTTCTTCTCCTTAACTCTACAGAATAAAACTCATACTGTGTCTTGAAAAAAATATTTACCTACATTATCTAGCACTTTTTCCTTATCAATAATAAAATTTCTGTTGTCATTCATAAAATAAACCTTATTCCAAGAATAAAATCTGCTTTAACAATGAACCCTAGAAACTTTCCCCAAGATTCCCAAAATTGGATTAGATGTCTTTAGTTTTTTTCTTATCTAATGCCACTTTTTCTGAAGTCATACAAAAAAAGAATGCTTTATGCAGTCGTAGTCAATGTATGAAGTGTGACTTTTTGAGGGTCTCTGCCATCTTTTATGGATCTGTAAGTGTCTATAACTAAAAAAAAAATATATTTTCAAGTGGCTTAAATTTTCCCTTTCATTGGGAACTTTGTAGGAGTCGATAATCAAAACAGCTCAAGGAATACTATTCTAGAAAAAAGTATAAGCAAAAATCTGTAATGCTGTGATCACCTTTCTAGATATTGTTATGCCTTTGGATAGCTTTATTTCCTACTTTCTTAGATAGTCAGTCTCAACTATTTAGTTCTCTACATGAAGATGACTGCATACTATATAATCTTTATATGTCAGAAACACATTTCTGTATCATACCTTATGCAGCTCTAGCCTATATTTGCTTTTGAGCTCTTCAAGTCTTCTTGACTTCTACAGTACAATCTGTTAGCTGGTAAGTTTTCTTCCCCATCACTGTTTCCTTCTTATTGTAAAGCTATGATGCATATCCATAATTAGCTGATGTTACAAAATAGATATCTTTGCCTGCTTCAGTCACAGGCATATGCAGTGAGATCAGATCACTCACTATTTCTGTAACAGAAAACAGTATCTTAGAAAATACATTAATGTACTTTGGTAAACTTCAGACTCACATTTTCATGGCTAGTCAACCAATACACTATATAATAATTCACATGTAGCTTAGATGTATGCACCACTTCAAGGAAGGTATGTCTCAGGTACACCATATTACAGTAGAATTTTCTAAGCCTGTCTCGCAGTTTTCTTCTTACCAGAAGAATATGAGCCAGACCTTAATGCCATGAAATCAAAAGCACTTTTGCCTTCACAGTGCTGGCTCCTGAGTAAAGCTTAACATTCTTCCAGTGCATTACTAGCAATGTCTCTGGGCTGGCTTTTCTGATTATTCTTAATGCTCATCATTTTTCACTGATATCTGTGTTATTAACCTGTCATTAATCACTGAAACTGAGAAAACTGATGCAGATTCCTGCTTCCTGGTCTGTTGGCTATCTATTGTCCTGGGCTCTTTTAATAACACATCATTATTTCAAGACTCTGAATCTTCACAGTGTTGCCCCATGCTACTAAAAATTAAAATAAAATAAAATAAAATAAAATAAAATAAAATAAAATAAAATAAAATAAAATAAAATAAAATAATCTACTAATCCTTGGGAAAACACATCAAGAGATGACCCTGAAAACTTGCTATGTAATTTCCAACACTACTGTTATTATCATAGGTGATTCAAAAGTTGTTGCCACTCAACTATAGTTCACTTAGAAACATATAATTTATGTAAACAGTTTCAACATGGCTTTCATTCAGTTAACAGCACTGAGACTTCTTTTCTACATGTTTAGAATGACTTCATGACACCTGCTGAAAGGAGTGACTTTACAGTTTTCTCCTGCTGGATTTGATAATTCTTTCAGTGGCACTTGATGCTTCCAGGATGAAGCCCCATTTCTTTGCATATGTCATCAAAACTTTTTATCATTCACTGCCTTAGATTATTTTTAAATATACCTCTAGCTATATTCATTCAAGTACAGCTCATGATTATTACCTGTTGTTTGATTTTCTGCTGACATAACAACATCTGTATTTCTAAATTATCAGGAGGTAGACTATCACTACTTTGAATGACACTTCTGAAGGATATTTACTCATCACGACTAAGTAACACAACAAAAATTCAAATCTGGATTTTACAAACCTCCATGATATGATATATGATTTGAAATTCCAGTAGTATCAACATATGTAGAAGGCAGAGTTACATTTTCAAATTCCATAACAGTGTAAAAATTATTTAACACTGTATGCTGCTTAGGAACACAGTATCTCAATAGAGACATTCAACATCTCCCACTGGTATTACAAAACCAGAAATATCATCATCAACTCTGCTAGTCTTTCTGCTGTACCCATGAAATATTTTCAACTCATTCCTACTTTAGTCAGTAGTTAATTATACTACGAAGCATGATTGACTATATTGTTTCTATATTGAGAGAGCTCCATTAACTTTCAGCAAGACAGATGATCAATTTTAAGAGCCTGCTGCTTACACACAGAGTCCTTCCTGCTGTGCCCCAATTTATTTGCAGGACATTTTTGTTACTGTACTCACCAGGATGTGTTTTATGGCCTCATTCTTCTTATTTTTGTATGTAGTTAATGTTAATATAGAAGTAAACATGCAATCCATATGAGAATCTCCTTATGGGATACTCTTATACATTTTAATGAGAAAAAAGATTTTTTTTTTCTCATACTTAAGTAGAATTTCACTGTAACAACCTTGGAATAGACCTTTATCAATTTCTGCATTTTGCTGAATTATATACAACTGAATCACTGAATGCCTCAGTATTTGTGGTATCCACAGTTTGTTATCAGTGAAGTTAGGTATCTCAGATCAGAAAATGGTGCCTAAACACCAAAAAGGTACTTAGGTACCTTGGAGTGTTGAAATAGCATAATTTTAGCTATGAAATTTATCTGAATTTAAATTGTAGTTGATATGTAAATTTTAGTTGAAATCTAAATATTATTTGGAAATTAGAAAAACTGTCCAAGTTTCTATGATTTATTTGTCCATGAAAGAAAAACCCTTAGAAAAGAACAGATGAAAAGTAGAGTTTCAGTGATGAGTTTTATTGTCTTTAGAGGCCAGTCAGCTCTTGGAAAATCAAAGATTACATCTAAATTTTAAGACATGAGTTATTCTCAGGTTCCACATACACCACATTTTTTATTTCCTTTTTACATGTCAAGTGGAAACTTAGTTGTCTACTCTCTGTCTTTACCTTGCTACTCTGGTAGGAAGGAAACTGAAGTTCAGCAGCACAAGAGACAGAAAATTAAGCAAATTATGATATATTCAGCTAGACCCCATGGTCTACATAATCATGACAACAGAACTGGGGACAACACCAGTCAAGCATTCTTACCCTGTAATTAGAAATAGCTCAACTAAGTCTTTGTATTCCAGATCTTCCAAATATCTGTTTCAGTTTTTCCCTGAATACTGTCTTGTCCTTTGGAACTTTCATTGCCTGCTCTGTTTAAGTATTTAGAGGATTATTTTCTACACCATCTTTCTTTATCCTTTTTAGGAGGAAGCTGTATTTGTCCCTTCTGCATCTGTTCAGAGCTGTAAACACCTCATAGAAGATTGCCTTTTGCAACCACATTTCAACATGCATAAATAATGGTATTGTACCCACAAAATTTTAAATGTTTTAATCTTTTGTAACATGAAATTAATCTAGCTTCAGCAATCAAGGACAACAAGAAATGTTTCTATGTCTATAAGTATGTCAACAGCAAAAGACAGACCAGGGAGAACCTTCATCCCCTGCTAGATGCAGGAGGAAACATGGTAACAAGTGATGAGGAAAAAGCTGAGGTGCTTAACCACAGAATCACAGAATTGTCTATGTTGGAAGAGACCTTGAAGATCATCCAGTCCAACCATTAACCTAACACTGACAGTTCCCAACTACACCATATCCCTAAGCGCTATGTCAACCCGACTCTTAAACACCTCCAGGAATGGGGACTCCACCACCTCCCTGGGCAGACCATTCCAATACCTAACAACCCGTTCTGTAAGGAAATGCTTCCTAATATCTAGTCTAAACCTTCCCTGGTGCAATTTGAGGCCATTACCTCTTGTCCTATTGCTTATTACTTCGTTAAAGAGGCTCATCCCCACCTCTCTGCAACCTCCTTTCAGGTAGTTGTAGAGGGCGATGAGGTCTCCCCTCAGCCTCCTCTTCTCCAGACTAAACAACCCCAGTTCCCTCAGCCACTCCTCGTACGACATGTGCTCCAGACCCTTCACCAGCTTCATTGCCATTCTTTGGACAGGATCAAGTAATTCAATATCCTTTTTGTAGTGAGGGGCCCGAAACTGAACACAGTAATTGAGGTGCGGCCTCACCAGTGCAGAGTACAGGGGTAAGATCCCTTCCCTGTCCCTGCTGGCCATGCTATTTCTGACACAAGCCAGGATACCATTGGCCTTCTTGGCCACCTGGGCACACTGCTGGTTCATGTTCAGCCGGCTGTCAATCAACACCCCTAGGTCCCTCTCTGACTGGCAGCTCTGCAGCCACTCCTCCCCAAGCCTGTAGCGCTGCTGGGGGTTGTTGTGGCTGAAGTGCAACACCCAGCATTTGGCCTTATTGAAACTCCTACAGTTGGCCTTAGCCCATCACTCCAGCCTGTCCAGATCTCTCTGCAGAGCCTCCCTACCCTCGAGCAGATCAACACTCCCACCCAACTTGGTGGCATCTGCAAAGTTACTGAGGGTGCACTCAATCCCCTCGTCTAGATCATCAATAAAGATGTTAAACAGGAGTGACCTCAAAACTGAGTCCTGGGGGACACCACTTGTGACCGGCCTCCAACTGGATTTAACTCCATTCACCACAACTCTTTGGGCCCGGCCATCCAGACAGTTTTTTACCCAGCAAAGTGTGTGCCCATCCAAGCCTGGAGCAGCCAGTTTTGCCAGGAGAATGCTATGGGAAACGGTGTCAAAGGCCTTACTGAAGTCAAGGTAAACAACATCCACAGCCTTTCCCTCATCCAATAAGCTGGTTGCCCTGTCATAGAAGGAGATCAGGTTTGTCAAGCAGGACTTGCCTTTCATAAACCCATGCTGACTGGGCCTGATCATCTGGTTGTCCCGCATGTGTTGTATGATGATACTCTGGATGAGCTGCTCCATCAGCTTCCCAGGCACCGAAGTCAAGCTGACAGGCCTGTAATTTCCTGGATGCTCTTTCTGACCCTTCTTATATATGGGCATCACACTGGCCAATTTCCAATCTGTTGGGACCTCCCCTGTCAGCCAGGACTGCTGGTAAATGATGGAAAGCAACTTGGCAAGCACCCCAGCCAGCTCCTTCAGCACCCTCGCGTGTATCCCATCTGGTCCCATAGACTTGTGTATGTCTGTGTGATGCAGTAGGTCACTGACTATCTCCTCCTGGATTGCGGGGGGGTCTTTCTCCCAGTCTCTGTCTTCTGGCTGAGGAGGCTGGATTCCCTGAGTAGAACTAATCTTGTTATTAAAGACTGAGGCAAAGAAGGCATTAAGCACATAGAAACATTTCTTGTTATCTTTGACTGCTGAAACTAAATTAATTTCTAGCTGGGCTTTAGGCCTTCTGATTTCCACCCTACATAGCCTCACAGTGTCTTTGCAATCATTGTGAGTTGTTAGCCTCTTCGTCCAAAGGCTGAAAACTCTCCTTTTCTCTCTGAGTTGCAGCCAAAGCTCCCTGTTCAGCCAGGGTGGCCTTCTCTGCCGCTGGCTTCTCTTACAGCACCTGGGGACAACCTGCTCCTGTGCCATTAAGGCTTCCTTCTTAAGGAGTGCCCAGCCTTCCTGGACCCCGTTACCCTTCAGGACTTTTTTCCAAAGGAACCTGCCAAGCAGTTGCCTAAACAAGTCAAAATCAGCCCTTTGGAAATCCAGAATGGCAGTTCTGCTGCCCCCTCTCCTGGCCTCTTTAAGAATAGAGAACTCTATTATTTCATGATCGCTGTGCCCTGGTCGGTCTCCAACCGCCACATCATCCACCAGTCCTTCTCTGTTCACAAAGATGAGGTCCAGCAGGACACGTTCTCTAGTCGGTTCACCTACCAGCTGTGTGAGGAAGTTGTCTCCCACACATTCCAGGAATCGCCGGGACTGGTCCTGCTCTGCTGTGTTGCATTTCCAGCAGATGTCTGGGAGGTTAAAGTCTCCCACGAGATCAAGGGCAAGCGATTGTGAGATTTCTCCTAAGTACCTTTAGAATATTTCATCCACCTCTCTGTCCTGGTTGGGTGGCCTATAATAGACTCCCACTATGACATCTGCCCTGCTGGCCTTCCCCCTGATTCTAACACAAAGACACTCCACCCTGTCTTCACTACACTTGTGCTCAAAGCAATCATAACCGTCCCTAACATACAGCACCACCCCACCACCTCTTCTTCCTTTTCTATCCCTCCTAAAGAATTTGTAGCCATCAATTGGCACACTCCAGTCATGGGAGACATCCCACCATGTCTCTGTGATAGTCACTACATCATAATTTTCCTGCTGCATCATGGCTTTAAGCTCCTCTTGTTTGTTACCCATGCACATTGGTATACATGCACTTCAGATGGGCTGATGTCCTCAGCACCTTTTAGCATTTAGAGGTCTTAAGTCCAGCCTGAGCTTTCACAGGTGTTACCACAGTTACTGATCCATCAATATCCCTTGCATCTTTGTTGTGTTTCATGTCTCCATCCCTTGCCTCCACTGAGATGACAGGGTGAGGGTCATCACTGGCACAACAGCCCACAAACCCTGGTAATCTTCCCTGGGGCTTATATCTGGGAGATCCAGTTTAGTTCCCTTCCCCCTTCAAATCTAGTTTAAAGCTCTCTCAATGAGCCCAGCTAACTCCTGCCCCAAGATCCTTTTCCCCCTCTGGGATACATGCATCCCATCTGATGCCAAAAGGTCTGGCAACCTGTATGCTAACCTGTAACAGAAAAATCCAAAGCCCTGCTGGTAACAGCAGTCTCAGAGTCACAAGTTCATCTGTTCACTTCTCCTGTAATCTTCCTCATCCATTCTTGCAAATGAAGTGATGGAGGAGAACACTATTTGTGCCCCCGACCCCTTAACCAGTTTTCCCAAGGCCCTGAAATCTCTCTTCATTGATCTAGGACTTGTCCTGGTAATATTATTGCTACCCACCTGAAAAACCAAGAGAGGTTTTTACTGAGTCCTTGGGTCTCAGTAGAGTTTTGCCATGAAGTCCTTGACGGGGGCCCCAGGGAGGCAGCAGACTTCCCTATGAAGTGAGTCTGGTCTGCATACTGGCCCTTTGACACCCCTCAGAATGGAGTCACCCACTACAATGATCCTTTTGGGGTTCTTTTTAGAATTGGTTTTAATACCTGGTCTAGGGTGTCCTGGTCTTGATGGACCTTCATCTTCCTCTTATTTGACTAATTTTCTTCATCCTTCTCTGCTTCATTCACAAGTTCCAGGGCCCCGTATCTATTGTGAAGGGGCACCATGGAGGGTGAGGGAGGTCAGGAGGGGATTTTCCTGCCTCTCTGATCAGGGACCTGTTTCCAGTGTCCCCCATCTCTTAGGTCCCTTCCTTCTGCCTGGTAGCAAGAGGGTGAGGGATCGCCTGCCTCTTTTGGAGCCTCCATTTGCTCCTTTTGCTTCAGTGATGCTAAGGTGCTACTCTACCAACCAATTTCCCTTTCGCACACTCTAATACATCTTAATCTTTCAACCTCTTCTTTGAGTTCAACCACCAGGCTGAGCAGGTCATCCAGCTGATCACAGCTCACACAGGTGTTGTCACTGCTGCCCTCCAACAGGAGTGACAGGCTCAGGCACTCCCTGCAGCCTGGGACCCGGACCGCTGTGTGCTTGCATGACAGATCTGTGTGGGTCGCCATGTTCTTTATGGTGGTGGTTTTGACCCGAGTGGAGACCATACCTCAGTCTACTCGTGGAGGACAATGAGATGACAACTAGCTCAAATAAGCTCTAGAGCCAGGAGAGGGACTATGCCTTGTCCACATGCCTTGCCTGCACAAACTGCCACGCAAACTGCTGCGCGACATCCTTCTGACACACCAGGCCCTGTTTGCCCTCCCTGTCGGCCGTGCTCCTGTCCACTTGCGCTCCCTGGGGGCTGCTCTCCTACGTGAGGGACGTTGGGCGCCGTCACTCCCGTCTCCTCCCACGCTGAGTCCCCACTGCCCTCGTTCCCAGCTCACTCTTCCCACTCAGGGGGGAGGTGGCTTGAGGCGCTGTCTCTTTCCTGGGCTTCTGCCTTCTTGGCTTGCAGTTTTGTTGTGGTTTTTTGACACCTGTAACTACATGAAAATTTTGTCTGTAGGTTTTCAGCTTCAAAAAATAGTGGGAAAATGGATGATAAAATAGTATAGAAATTCACAGATATTCCGGTGAATATGGAAGGTAAAGGCCCCAAAATATTGTGAAAACAGTCATATCCACATTTATTCAAGCAGTTTGTTAACATATTTAATGCTTCTGTTCAGCTTTCAACCAAGGGGATCACATGATAATGGAACTCATATAAGTGGCATTTTACCTACAGTACATTAAATATTAATTCTTTCTTTTTCAATTTTGTTTTTTCTTACATAAAATGAGTTACTGACACACATAATGTTTTCTAGATGAAAAGTAATATTTTTGAAAGAGGTTTTTGGTATTTCAGACTTACTATGTAGATAAAATTTTAGATGTAATGATTTATCTTCAAATGATAACATTTTACAAGGGTAGTAGAGAAGGGGAAAAATGGAGTATGAAGGAGAAAGAAGAGAGAATGAAAGTATGAAAACTGTTATTATGGATTAGACTTGTTTTCCTTGAAATAAATACCATTCTACAAAAAGAAAAATCCTCTTATGAAAAATCCTTTATAAACAGAAAACAAAAGCTCTTAACTCTGATCTGGGACTGTGTCAGAGATCAAAATGGATAGAAGGGAGTAAATAGTAAAAGAAGATATTATGAAAGTCAGTGTTATCAACTCACTAGAAATCTGAATGTTGACAAGTTTATTACAAGCATCAAGGCAAAAGAAGGCCTTAGGTAGAAATTTGAAGGAGGATAATGTAATCGTTCCTTCTAAGTTTAAGTAAATAACAAAAGAGAAACCTAATAGATTCTTATTTTATAATTTGACTATAAGATGATGGAGGCTGGCCATGATCAACCAACTGGGAGCAGAAGGGGAAATCTCAGTAACAGATGGTATGTGGTATGAGAATTTTGAAGAGCTATGAAACTGAAAGTATGTTTTTATTACACATCACAAAAAAGATAAGGGGAAATGGTGCAGAGAGGAATAATATACTCAATGAATAAGATTTGGGAAAAATATTTTTTTTAAAAAATGTGAATAGTGTCCATCTGTATTAAAAAGGACCAGAGAATAAGATGTTTGTTTCACAAGATCAGAAACTAGATGAGGCTCTAACTCTACAGGTAAATGGTAAAGCTGAATCTAAAATCATCTTCTTGTGCCATGAAAACTTGAAGTTTCTGCATATTTTTAGGTTGGTTTTATTTGAGATAAAATTAATTGTTTTGAAAACTATACATTTTTACAATTTTTAAATGTAACTAGGGATTTGAAAGGTGCATTATACTCTTATTCTGTTCAAACTGAACAGTTATGTATTCTGGGTTGGAAGATTTATTCCCTCTCCCTTATTGTTGTTTGATTTTTTTCATTTACACTTAGCAGCAGCTGGAAAGTCCCTCTCTCCCTGAAATGTAATAGAAACCTGTAAAAGGGGATGGTTTAGGTATTCAAGTAATGCTTAAGGGACACAATGTTACTTGAATTGTCTCTTTGTCTTCCATGATGGAGGAAAATCTCAAGGGATAGTGAGAAGAGAGTTTGATATCAAGTAAACTAAGTTTGCACTTTATGAAGATTTGTAATTTTGTTTAATGTCTACTTTGCAACTTTGTTTCCAATTTTGTAATCTATCATTTAGCCATTTTCTTTCTGTGTGCATACAAACGTATGTGTGTATGTTGTTTTAATTTTAAGAGTAAACAGCTGCTCAAAATGATCTGAGTTAACTGAGACAAGCATGAGGTACTCTATCTCACACAGAAGGTACAGAAAAAGTAATTCAAAGAAACCCTAAATCAGCCTGCATCATTGATTAATTTTGGGAATCTGGGGGCCTGGAGTGAATTTCCACTGTGCTCCACAGGGATCACTATCATTGTATGTGAAGACACATGGAAAAGTTTCCCCAGCAAGCATCAACTTAAAACACCTTTGCAAGAAGAAAGCAGTAGAAAGGGATCCCAAAACATTAGCTATAAGATTCATCTGGCTAGATGCAAACATCTAAAATACATAAATTTGCATATGATGAAGTAGTGATTCTGAGATCCCTTTATGGTCAATGGAGAGAAAAAGGAAGTCTTAAAGCATGATACTTATCTTTTTCAAATGGCTGCCCAGAAAATATTGGATGATTCTCTTCATTGACCATAAAGGAGGGTGGCAGGTGCTTATCTCTACACGAAAGGCATCTAACACTAAATGGGGTGAATCCTAGATAGACAAAAAAGTTGTAACATCACCTCTTTCAAAATTGCTGTACTAGAAAACATATTTTAATATCTAAAATAATAATAAAAATAAATAGATGAAACAGTGTTTTTGAATAACATAAAATACTGTAAGTGCATAGGACAACTTCACATTTTAAAGACATTTCTTTAATAAATAATACTGCCAAAACAGTAATAATTTAAGAGAAAATCTTTAATCTCCATAATTTCATAATAGTCTATATTTTTTCTTTGGCTTATAGAGTACTTGGAGTTTTTCTTCTAAATCCATTTGTAAACTTCTGAGTAGGTACTGAGTGCTTGATTACTAAGCATTGTGCCTGATTCAATCTTTTTTTACATGCAGAAGCTCTAAACACAGTATTTAATATTATTACTTTATTAGATGCTTTTAGGATACCTTTCTACTGACAGCTAAATGAGATTTCTGCTCACAAGTAACTACTTACTTCTGGCCTTAAAAGAGTCGTTTACAAATGCAGCATGAAATGAGGTGTTGGCAGTTTTTTGTTATGTACTTAAAGAAAATTCAGGTACCTTGAAAAAGGCAGAAAAACATGAGCTAAATGGATAGAGCTGGGCTTTTTAACTGTTTTAGCCTGCGACTTACTTCAATCAATTAAGAATTCTCTGTGCCTTGCCACAGTATGTGGCTCCTACAGCATGAATACTTTATGCTTCACTTGTTCTTCTGTAACACCTCACAGGGAGAAAAATGCATGTTTCTTTACTTTTTCTTCATTTACCAGTGCCATAGGCAGCACAAGTATGCATACCCTAAAAAGCTTAACATTTCATGTATAATAATTGGACTGCCTGTTCTTATTAATTTCTTATTTTATATGTGATTTTACTTAATTTGTTACTTACGTTTTTGAGAAAGTTGTATCTGTGGCTGCCTAAATGTAGCAATAACTTTGCTGACACATGGACCACTACACTTACAGACTTTTGAATAAAGTCCAAGTGTTTATGGCACCTACTGAAAGACACTTCCTATTACTGCCCATTGAGCCTGCAGGTAGCAAAGATCTTCCCTAAAATAATTAAGATCACAGTTGTGTTTACATATGCTTTCTAGTAAAGCTTGTGTCAATTAATTATTTCATTAGAAACATCTAACAACTATTACAGTTGTCAAAATACCTGAATTTGGATGTGATCCTGCTCAGAAAAAAATAAAATAAAACCACAAAACACCCCCCCTAAAATACCAAGAATTGCCTTGGCCAAACAGAGAAGCAGTATGCAAGATCTTTCAGAAGTATTGACTATTCAGAGTGGATTTTAGCTTTGAGATATAAGTGATGTTAAGATGAAAACACCCATTCTGGCAGTTTTGCTGCTACAAAGAACAAAAATTTTAAAATCCTGTATGTCATATAATTAGATTTTCATTCTGTCCTCTTCAAGTTAGTAGTCATAGGCAGCAATAGCCTGTCTGCTGCCAGAGTCAAGATTATGAAACATGTTTACCTGATAAAATTTCTATAACACAGGTCCAAAATAAAGCATGCTCTTATTTTGCTGAGGTTTTTTTTTCCACTTTCAGTCCATTAGTCTTTGGTGACTTTTTAGGAATGGTAATGGGATGCTAATGTTGTTTAAATATTTATAGTGATGGTTTAAATATAGCTGCTTTCCTAAACTCTAGAGCTGTCAGAGCTGTTTGTCAGATCTGTTTGTCATGCCCTCTCTTTCTTTTCTCAAAGACAGAAGACAAAAACAAAATTTTTTTTTTAGCAAGAAGAATTTTCTCGTCATTAGCCAAAATGTAATACAAAATGGAAACATTTATAATTGTGATGAACAGTGAATGTACACTATTTGCTCTTGGTAATACACAATCACACATTAATGTCCTGTCTACTGTTAGGTAGAAAAAAATTAACTTTAGAACCAACCAGTTTATTATTAAGTGGGTTAAGTAAACTTTAAACTGACACCCCCCCCCCCCCCCCAATTCATAACTTAGTACTATGCTCAAGTTTTTCAAGAGTATATTTATATAAGAAAGTGAACAAGGTATTATTAAGTAATGATTTAATATAAGATGATTTTCTGATACTGAGTGTCCTCAATTAAAATTACTAACAAAAAATCATTCAGTAAGCAAAACAAAAATAAACTTGCATATAGCGAGAAGTAATAGAAAAATGCTATGGAAAAATGATAAAAGAGATTTTGATCTCTTCATAATACGTGTGCTACACACAAACTACCATAATGTAGCAAACAGTTAAGCCTATGCTTAAATTTAAATGTATTACTAGACCTCTTAAATTCAGTAATCCTAACCATATAGACCTATTCTATGTTTAAAAACTAATTAACATGCTTTGCTGGTTTTAAATGTACTCTGCAATATGATATTACAACATAAGAAAACCATTTATAGGATACTGAAAATATTTGATGTTAAATGATATTGTGAGAAACATTAAAAAATATTGCAATCTATACTGAAAAAAAACCACAAACCAAACCAAAAACATTTAAAGCTTTTTTTTTTTTTTTTCAGATACCACCTAAATTATTGGATATGCATTTAAATATTAAATCCCTGCTGCAGTATTTCATAATCAGATATAATTTATCCAATGATATTATTTACATAAGTGAGACTCAACATGTAAACAACTACTGCAAAGCTGGGCTGCACTAGTCCATCTTTTTATTTTCTTTTTGAGGACTAAGAAATTACTTGTGTAGTTTTCAACATACATATTCTTATCATAGAATCATAGAATGGTTTGGGTTGGAAGCGACCGTAAAGACCATCTAGTTCCAACCCCCCTGCCACAGGCAAGGACACTTTCCACTACACCAGGTTGTTCAAAGTCCCATCCAACCTGGCCTTGAACACTTCCAGGGAGAGGGCATCCATGACCTCTTTGGGCAACCTTTTCCAGTGTCTCACCACACTCACAGTAAAGAATTTCTTCCTTACATATAATCTAAATCTACCCTTTTTCATATTAAAGCAATTACGCCTTGTTCTGTCACTACATGCCCTTGTAAAATGTCCCTCTCCAGCTTTCTTGTAGGCCCACTTTAGGTACTGGAGGGCTGCTATAAGGTCTTCCCTGGAGCTTTCTCTTGTCCAGGCTGAACAACCCCAACTGTCTCAGTCTGTCTTCATAGGAAAGGTGCTCCAACCCTCTGATCATCTTTCTGGCCTTCCTCTGGACTTACTCCAACAGGTCCATTCTCTTCTTTTGTTGAGGGCCTCAGAGCTGGACACAGTATTGCAGGTGAGGTCTCATGAGAGGGGATTAGAGGGGCAGAATCATCTCCCTCAACCTGCTGGCCACACTTCTCTTGATACAGCCCAGGATACAGTTGGCTTTCTGGGCTGCAAGTGCACATTGCTGGACCGTGTTGAGCTTTTCGTCAGCCAACACCCCCAGTTCTCCTCAGGGCTGCTCTCAATCCACTCATCACCCTGTCTGTATTTGTGCTTGGGATTACCTTGACCGAGGTGCAGGACCTTGCACTTGGCCTTGCTGAACATCATGATATTTGCATGGGCCCGCTTCTCAAGCCTGAAGAGGTCCCTCTGGATGGCATCCATTTCCTCCAGCGTGTCGACGACACCACTCAGTTTGATGTTGTCAGCAAACTTGCCAAGGGTGCACTCAATCCCACTGTCCATGTCTCCAACAAAGATGTTAAACAGCACCGGTTCCAGTACCAACCCATGGGGAATATCACTTGTTTTCTTCTGAAAACCAGTGTGGCTTTATCTTTCTAAAATCTTTGAATATCTTTTATCTCAAATGTTTATATTATATCTTTCTAAATTGTAACCTTAAACAACTGGAACATGAAACAATATTACTGTTGAGGTGAAAAGGACAAACAAGGAATACATTAACAGAAAACGAGGTAAGAGATTGATGTTTCTTCTTTTTTAGAGAGGATAGGAAAGAGAAAACCAGGTGATAAAAGAAAATAAGTGAACATAAAATTTTAGAATAGCAGTCCTCAGAGAACAAATTCATAGGCCAGAACTATAGAAAGTATAAATGACACATAAACTCTTTCTTCTAAAAACATCTTATGTATAAATGCCTTTTAGTTTCTTCATATAAAATGCTATTTAAATAGTAAGGCTGGATTTCTGCAAACATTTTAGGAAAATTTAGGCTTTAGAACCAGTGGAAGTATTCTTAAAAGATTAAGCAAGGAATTTTGCATAAATCTTATTATTCAGGGTGGGACCTTTTTCTCAATGGCATTCTTGATATCTTAGATTTATTTGTGTGTATTATTATGAGTGATCTTCAAAATAGCAGGTTCATTTATACATACTTGTGACTAGCCTCCAGAAAATGACAGTTTTAGATTTCTAAAGCATTCCTATTTATCATAAATTTGCTGGCCTTCTGTTTTTCTAGTACCCTGTCTAAAGTTAAAAAAAAAAAATAAATCTAATCAATTTAGAAATTAAGTCTGTGAATCTTCCTTACCTTTTAACCAAAGAACGTATCTATTAAAAAAAACCCCAAGTCTAAGCAATACCCCCTTCTAAAACAGACATCAGGATTTAGTGATGCTAGAAGCTCCCCTAAAAAATGCATGGATTAACAGCCCTTTTGAAGCAGATTCAGGTGCACCAAGTATCTTCTTAAACTAATAGTAGCCTATGCACCATATTTTTAATGACTTTTATGTTTGCAGATGTATATATCTAGGTATAAACACAGAGTCAATCTCCTACATATTTAGAATGAAAACAATTTAGGTTATAGTTATAATCTAAAGGTATAGGCTACTATATATCAATACATATATTAGTCTACTATATATCAATGCATAAACATGTATAAATACAAATATATGTATATATGCAGGCATACATATATTATATACATATACATTTATACATCTTTGTGTATAGATAAATATATATCAGATTTTGGTGGAAAACCAGCAAGTAACCAAATGGATGATGGAATTTTCTGCTGTAACATAATAGTCAGCATGACTCAATATGCATCACTATTATGGATCAATGTGTTAAATGAATCTTGCTGCCTGAATTTCTGTTGCTGTCAGCTGTCTTTAAGTGGTAATTCATTTAGTCAACTTTGGTATGACTTTGGAATAGCATGAGACTTAGAAATAGGATCCAGATATCATATCACCCTCAATGCCTAAAAAAAATGTGTTTTGGAGATCTTCAGTTGTTTAGCCATGAAAGCACAGAATAAGTTAGTTTTTCCCCCACAAATTATTACAGTTTTAATAAATTATATTTTATTGTATATTAAAAACTTGGTGTGAAATCATATGTTGATAAATCCAGTTTCATCTTCAGAATTGTTCTGCTCAGTACCAGGCTGGAGACTTTGGAGCTGTCTCTCAGCACTTCTTGGGGTTCTGCAGAGGCCAGGGTCTCCCTGAGTGTCAGAAGCTGCCCCCCCCCCCCCCCCCCCTTCCCCCCTGCCCCAGGCCCCCCAGGGCAGATCCTGACAGCCAGGGACTGTCGTACCCCCCAGCCAGGGAGACAAGGCAGCCAGGGGGTCACCAAGGCAGCCCCCAGCCCTGGGCATCAGGCACCTCCATGGGGATGGGGATAGACCAAGGCTGGGCTGGGATGTGGGCCCATGGGTGGGTCCTGCTAGGTGGGGTCCATGGCCAGACAGGCCAGGGCTGTGGGGAGCTGGAGACTGGCCCTGATGTGGCATCTCTGGAGCAGGGACTGATGGACCTGGGGAGCAGACATGGGGTTCTGGGCCATGGGCAGGATGGGGGGAGCCCTGAGGAGGGATAAGTAGGATCAGTCAGGGCTGGTGATGCCCTCAGTGCCCTGAAAACATTCAAGATTCTTGTTCTTTTTCTGACTGTGCAGCACAGAGGCTTTTAGAGGGCTACTAATCCTTGTTCCCTGAACATCCCTGATAGGCACTTGTCTAAGGGAAGATCTGTCTCCATGTTCCTCAAATGTTCCATTTTACATGTTTCTATATCACATTGCCCGTTTGAAATCTTGTCATAGAAAGGGCAGAATTAATTGTTTAAAGGTGACTTGTCATGCTTAAATCCTTGTACCATCACAACATAAGCACAACATAACCTTTCAGGTTCTGCCTCAGATAATCATCAAAGGAGCTACTCCTCTGAAATTAACAATGAGAGACTTCTGCTTCTAACAGCCTTATTACTTATTATACTACTCGGTGACAATCAATCGAGAAGTTTGGAAACCAAGTACATAATATACATGTGCACAATATAATGAAACATTCTTCCATCTGCTACAACCAAATATATTTTCAGTATGAGCATAAGAATCCCCACGCACTATGAAATTCTGCAGCATACTCAGTCTAACAAGAAGAAAGGCTGTAATAGCCAGGCTTATCTCAACTCTTACATGGATTACCTTGTTTATCAGCCAGCTAGAGTTCATTCACACCGCAGAATCCTCCAAAGTTCATAACTCAGGCCATGAACCATACATGAACAAAAAGAGAAGTAAAAACTTGTTACCATCTGTGAATATAAAACACAGCCCTTGCAGTTGTCCCTGTCAAATGCCTACAGGTGATCAGTGAACAGGTGAGAAGGTAAAGTCCCAGAGAGAAGAGGGCATTCCTTTGCTTGAATAATCAGTAATGATGGAAATTAAAAACACCAGAAAACCTCTTAGTTTACAGACCATGGTTTTCAGGCAAGTAAGCAGCCCTTCATAGATCAGTCATTTCACATGCAATTTATAGGAATATTCAAAATTTAGAACATATCTTTTCCAGATTTTGTCAAACACCTGTAGAAACTAACAGCTTGAACACAATCTGTTTGGTTTTGTCTATAAAAAGTCATAACATATATAATCAGGAACTGATATCAACTATTAAGAGCAGCTATCTGACATTAGAAGTAAATGTCCTGATCAAGACATTAAAGATACTGTGACAGAATTATATAAGCTTTTTTTTGTTTTTCCATTTAGAAATCCATGACCTCTTCACAATGTGCCAGTGAATTCTGACCATACAATTACAAGCACATGTTAATAAGATCACTTTCTCTCATTTTACTTATTATTGTACATATGAATATGATGAGAGAAAAACTGACAAACAGTTTTTCATGGTGGCCACAAATCTGTGAGTCAAATCAAACCTTTGAAGATAATGCCTTCATTAAGGCTATTGTAATATATGATTGCATTATGTAATATCTGGGGTTTGGGGTTTTTGTTTTGTTTTATTTTAAATCTTTATCTGACATTTCCAAGGGAAAATATCTTTCACTCATATCCAAATTATCATTGTCCCATCATTTTTTGGAAATCAGAGAACCTTTCATAAGAAACTTCATATTCTGCTTTAATTTCTTTTGTTTCATAGAGCTATTTATCTCAGTTCATTAAGAGAAACTAGCCTGCAGCAAAATACCTTTTTTTTCTTATATCTATTGTCATCTGCTAGCAAGGCCAGAAGTGATAGTATTGCCACACTTCAAGTGTTGTGGCCTTATGTAGATATTTTCTCACCTTGCATGAATATTTTCTGTAGGCATTACTTTTGTGTCTCTGAAGTTGTTTGAGTCTGAGTGTTCCTCAGGTAGGAAAAAAAAAGAAGGGCATTTTACTTCAGTTATACCCATGTGCTAAAAAGACCTATGCAGCAAAACAACATGTAATTTTCCAAGACGTAACAGCCTGTATAGTGAGTTAAACAGAAGTAGTAAGACTACTTGAATGACTCACCTCAATGAATCTTGACAGTGAATATTTATAAAAACAATTTTTAAGCTGAATTCTGAGCTGTATCTTGAAGATTCAGCTGCTGTAAAATTAGGAAAACTACTTATAAAATATATTTTAAATATCTTTCAATTGAAAGCTGACTAATAGATGTAGTCATTTGTCACACATTCTATATCGTAAAGGATACTTTACAGACATCACCACTGAAAGAAATAATAACTAAACTAAAATCTGCCCTTGAGTGCAAGTGCATCAAATATAAATATGTTCTTTTCAGTAGCATAGGAACACATTACTTGGTATGACAGGAATGTGTAATACTCAAGATAAAAACATTTATTATCAAATGTAGAAACTGCTAGTACCACCTACTGGCAGAACTGCAAAACTGAAAAATATTTTCTGTTTATAATATTCTGTAATGCCATAATAGCAAACAATTTATTGCAACTCTAATCTAATCTTTGATTGCAAACAATATGCAGTTAGGTATAGGAGATGAGTTTGAATACTTAGGGTATATTTTTTATGAACTGAGCTACTACCCAATTAGTTAGAAATGAAAGAAGTAAAATTAAAAAAAAAAAAAAAGAAAAAAGTAATCATAATTGGAGTTTTGGTAAATTATATAATATGATTTAGAAAGCAGTACAGAAACTCATCTCATATTTCTGATTAGATAGACTTGCTTTCTTGGCTGGGCTGATGTGGGAACTCTGTACTCCTCTTATTCAAGAACTTCTGTCGATCTTCTGCTTTCAACACCCAGTAACATTTAACAGGCATTCAGTTTATCCTTTAATGTTTATAGAGCCACTGGAAAATTTCAAGATAAATGAATAGTTGTATGATCTGGATATTCTCAGATATGTGGAGTTCCTTCCTTCCTTCCTTCCTTCCTTCCTTCCTTCCTTCCTTCCTTCCTTCCTTCCTTCCTTCCTTCCTTCCTTCCTTCCTTCCTTCCTTCCTTCCTTCCTTCTTCTCTCCCTCCCATCCTTCCTTTTCTCTGCTTTTCTTCTTTTCCTCTCTTTCTTTCCTCTGCCAAATATCTGAAACTCTAGTTAAATTCTCCCCAGCCTTTTCCAGGACAATTTGCAAGTACAATTTCATTAGAATTGTTGCTAGCAGTGCTGTTCTACACTGATTTAAATAACTGTGCAAAATAGAAAGCAGTTGGGTTTTTAACTCTTCAGGTAACATGTTTTGTTGAGGTCTTAAAAACTTTCTGCAGCAAGCATATACCTCAATTTGCTACTGAAGCTGGACAACTTGAGAAGAAACTATAATTATTCTTACATGAGGTATGCAACTAGGAAAAAATGTTTCATTTTCATTATTATATCCTGGGCCAGCAAAGAGAATTTTGAATAAACAAGTATCTACCTTTTCTAAAGCTAAGTGTATTATAGTTGCCTGGTTAGAAGAACCCTAAATTTAATTGTGTGAAATATTTAAGTCCTTTTCAAATCTGGTTTAATTGTTTCTCACTTTTCCTTATGCATTTCTTCTGTCTCTAGTCAGAGCATCACCTCCGTACTCAAATTTTGCTTCTAGCTGCATCACCTAATACACCAACAGAAACTATGAACAGAAATACTGAAAAATGACCTATTGGGATGCCCCAATCTAAGCCAGTTCCAAGTTGAAAAACAGTTTGTATCAAGGGAAACATTTACATTACTCTTCCATTTTACCTCCCATTTTATGAGTCTTTTGCCTTAGTCATTAATCTCTGATGTGGCACCTTGTTAAGTGCTTTTGAAAATCTAAATATACTACCATCTACTGAATTTTCCTTATCTATTGTGGCAGTAATATCTTCAAAGAACTCCAGCAGGTTAGTTAAGCATGACCTCTCCTGAATCTCCTGAATCCATGTTGGCTAAACTTAATCAAACTACGTGGGCTCACTTTACTTTGGACATTTCATATGAGAGTTCCTGTATTTTCTCCCAACAAATTATAAACTCACTGTTTTCCCTCATGACCATTTAAATGAATATAATGAAGTTATCTCTGATGCTTTTCAATCCATAGGAATCTCTCCTGAGTGGTGTGAACTTTAAAAATGTCAGTGAAGAATTAAATTATTTCCTCACTTGGTTCCCTTAACACATTTTTTGCTGATCAGAAAAAATTGAATCATTTTAAAGGCTTTAATAAACATGTCCACTGAATGTATTTCCAGTTGTGTGTCAAATTGGAAAAAAAAATGTCCCACATACAACTGCTATTTCTCTCACAGTTGTCTGAGAAGAATAAGATTGCATAGGTAACTGTTAAAACCAAACCAAACCAAACCAAAACACAACAAACACAAACAAGCAAACAACCCCAAAAAAAACAAACCACCAAACATGAAGTGTCATAATTAAAGCTGAATGACCCTTTTCTTCAAGCTAAGGAAACCCTCCAAACATAGAAAGAGACATATCAACCCTTCATTTCTCTTTCAGCAGTCAGAAAACCACCCAAGAAACTAGGTCTTGAACTAGTGAGGAACAAAAGCATGTAAAAGGTGATGAGAAAGAGCGGTTGTGTTAGCCACTGTCAGAACTTTATATATGCAAAAAAAAAAAAGACTTATTTCTGTTCCTATCCATCCTTTCTTAGTAGATATTTTTAGTAGATTTAGTAGATATTTTTCATAAAATAATGTTTATTGGAAAATTAATGAGATTTTTCCTTCTAAATAATGTAAATATTCAAGTGTATTACATTTTATATTGAGTTCTTTAATTTGGAAGTGTTTACATTTTGTGTATTTCAGATCTTTACTACTATGACCCAAAAATTCCAGAATAAGAATTCTTCAGGGAGATCAAGTCAGTAAGTGACAACCACCTGTTAAACATATTTTTAAATATTACCACAAACAAATTCTAAAAGTGCATATTTTACTGGATTATGACTCAACAGAGTAGCATTTCTTTGCTTTTTTTGTACTTAAAATGTTGGAAATATGCAAGTGTCACTTTATCATACAAGAAAATGATTGAAGTAGATTTCACATACCTAGAAAAAAACCTGCTTTTTTGCCACAAGAATTTAACCTAGGATTATTATTATAATTTTTTCTTTATTTTAATGAAAATATTTGACAAAAAATATTGACTGGAAGTATTAAGGAGTCAGCTGTGGTTTGGCACAAAGTGGTAAAAAGGATTTTAAGTAGACACAAGGGATGTGACAAAGATTCACAGATCAGGCGTAATCATAATCTTTGCATGCTGTAAAACAAAAAGGTTGTTAAATTGATAGCAAACACAAAGTGCTGTTCTGGCCTTACTTCACGCTATTTCCACAGGGTTCTATTTCGCAGAGGTCTAATAACCCAACAGCTTCCCAATTTTGTCTCTGTATTTTCTCTACACATTTTCTGAGCTCATTGCTGCTGTCAAACAGACACAATGTTGACCACTATGTACTGAGTTCACTTTCTCATGAGTATAAAAAAGGGTAAAATTCTCTTTCTGTCCTAGAGGACCAGAAGGGAAATTTTATTCAGTTTCCTCTTTAAAAGATAGAGTTTAACAACTTCTTTATGATTGTTAAGGGCTTAGGGGATAAGCAGTCAGGGCACAGTCCCAATTTTTGCCTCTCTTTATTCTGTGCTGTCTGCACAGACCATCTAGGGTTATTCCCCAAAGGGATCAGGCTGCAAGACTGGATAGTTGTGGCAAAAGAGGATGTGGGACTGGCTTCTCTCTGTAGCTGCATTAGTTCAAATCAAGATCTGTGGTAACTCATTAAAATATAGTTAACCTATACACTACTTAATATTCCTCAAAGAGGAGATTAGAAAACAAGTACAATATTCTCTAAAAGTCTGAAGTTCTGTTTAATGAAAATATAGCTGCTGTCAATATATGAAGCTTCCTGTATATCCCTGTGTTATCAACTCTATTCATTCCTAACTATGGAAAAACGCAGACTGCACTCATCAGGAAAAGTAATTACTTAAATAATTTTCTTTTAAATTTTGATCTTCATAAAAAAATATATTTTAATTACTTGCAGGAATCTATTAGTATGTGAAATCACCAGCTCCCACTAACCTTGGAAAAGGACAGAATGACTGAGATGCTGATTTTCTGTTCTAATGAATTCATGTAAGTAAATAAATTGAAATTTTTATGAAGTTTAAAAATTTAAATGATAATGGGCCAAATTCAGAATATACATATGAAAACTGATTCTCGCTCAGTGATGGACTAATTTTTGCCACCTCTATTTGTAGTAGGCCATCCAGCATGAAATATAGTATCAAAATAAATTCTAATTTAATTAAAATTACTTATTGGTTACTGAATGTTGCTTTAGGTTGAGGTCAGTAAAGAATATACTACTCTGGGAAAAATAATGAGAGCATTTAGAATTGTTCTCAGAAGTGCCGACTGATGCTGGGGAATTGTTGTCCTAAAGATGACAAGCAGAAGACAGTCCTTCAAAATCCACAGGAAATTTTGGGCACTAGACCTGTAGGGAGGGAGAGTTAAAGGATGCTTTTCTTCTTCACACCTCTCTTTTTTTTTGGATGAATAGCAGCTTCAAAAATATCTTCTGATGACAAGAATTTATGTAACTGGGGGGATTCTTATTCTCTCTGGCAACCTCTGTGGATAACTTCCCAGACCAGACCATGTCTGTACTGTTCTTCAGCTTTTGAGTCAGTTTAAAGCCAGGCAATCCATAGCGTCTATAGTAAAGTATTTACATAATTCTGCAACAATAGTTGTAGACTGTCTTTTACTGATGGTGGAAACTAAAGACACAATCTAGTCCTCAGGATTTTTCACTCACACTTTAGAAATGAGAAGAAACGCCTGCAAAATGCTGAAGGGTTTTTGCTATTTTATTTACTCTCCAATAATTTTGCACAGTATTCCTAATTAAAGTACAGTAAAATAAATAAGAGAACTCCAGCATTTTGGTTTGGATCTCTGGACACAGGAAAAGCAGAAAGGTGTTCCTGCACTTTCATGGAGGAAGAGTATGTATGCCCTGCTTTGGTAACTCTAAATACGTAAGTCTCTTCAAAGAAAATTGTCAAAGAGCAATATGTCTGAGCTAATATAATAAATGTACAAAAGAAGGGAGTCACAGGTCTGTAATAAGAGCCTGATGGCAACTGGAAAGTTAATTACAGTAGCCTATCCAGCTCTGATTGAAATGGGAATAGCTCTTTCCCTCTCATTTATGGTGTTAAGTGACACTTCAGATCTTTTTCAGTACTATAGGCTATTGAAAACCAGAGAACTATCTGTGCAATGAGATTACACTCCATAGAGGAAAGAAGTCAGTTTATAGCTCTTCGTTTGGGGACAGTTTTGTTTTGAATTCTTTTATTCCAGTAACACCATTTCTTACCAGTTTCTGACAGTGAACTATGCTATGCCCTAGGAAACTCCTCCATGAGGTAATGTTTTGATTTGAAGTGTCTCAGCCTTTTGCTACAAGGACTCTTACAGTAATACATCGAGACTTCAATATTCTTGCAAAGACATTGACTAGTATTTGGCAGTGGGAGAGAAAAGGGGAAGTAAATAGCTTGTTAAAGGAGAAACTCTTTATATTTAGAATATTCTACCTGTCTACAAACATTAATGTAATATTATGGTTGAGAACATCAATTATTAAGACTTTCAACCACAAGATTTCTTTTTACTTCATTGTACCTCTTTGGGCTTTCCAAAGTTTCCATAATAGGAGTTAGCACTTTTTTAAAGGGTAGGGATGTTAGATGATGGTTTTGGTTTTTTTCGTGTTACACTCCCCCCCCCCCCCCCAAAAAAAAAAAAAAAAAAAAGTTAAGCATCTGATAGGAGCTCAGTAAGAACTGAGAGATGTTTCTCTACAGATCACCAATCATCTCATGCCTCTGCAGGAGCTCCACTTCAGTCTCCCACATCCTGCTGAGTTCACAGCACAGCAAGAAATGGAAGCCACTGACTTGCATATACACATAACTCAAATCAACTCTCTGTGTACAAAAGTGAACCTGCTGCTGTATTCCAAGGGTTAAAATATTCAGAAAAGGCATAGCTCCAGATCTTGATCTCTGTGGGTTGTGCTTGTGTACTGTTTTTGACTTATATAGAGTTAATTTTCTTCATAGTGACTCCTATGGTGGTATGTTTTGGATCTCTGACAAAAACAGTGTTGGTAACATACCAATGCTTTTTCTATTGTTGAGCTGTGCTTACACACCATTAAGGTCTTTTCTGTTTCTCACCCTGTCCCACCAGCAAGTTAACTGAGGGTGCACAGGAACCTGGGAGGGAACACTGCCAAGACATCTGAGCCCAACTGACCAAAGGGATATCCCATACCATATCATGTTGTGCTCAGCAATAAAAGCTGAAGAAGGAAGGAGGAAGGGGAGTTGTTCAGAGTTATGGCATTTGTCTTCCCAAGTAACCATTACATGTGGTGAAGACCTGATTTCCTGCAAATGGTTGAACATCTGCCTGCCAATGGGAAGTAGTGAATGAATTCTTTATTTCGTTTGCATGAGCAGCTTTTGCTTTACCTATTAAACTGCCATTATCTCAATCCACAAGTTTTCTCACTTCTGATTCAATTCTCCAACCCATCGAGGTGGAAATGAACAAGTGTCTGTGTGGTGCTTAGCTGCCTACTGGGGTTAAACCAAAACAGCTGGTGTTTCATTTACTCATGATCTATTTATTTATTTTTCTTGAAATATTTTATGGGAATTCCCTACTTCTTAGGGTAAATATTTGGTATAGGCTGGAGGATATATATTTGCTCCATGAGTAATATTTCCTTTAATTTTTGTGTGGAGGTCACATGCATTAGCATTTTCAAACCTTTCCAGAAACTTACACAAGGAAGAAAGTTGGTTTATAGATCAACTTCAAATTTTGGTGTAAAAGGTAAAAGACCTACTCAACTTAGTTAATATAAGGATGCTCCTGAATATATGCAGAAACAGAGTATAGTGTCTCATGGAAGGTTAGGGTTAAAAAGGGAGACATCTAGGAAGATAAATACATCTCGGATTAAATAGCTGCTAAGAAGTAAATTTTTGTAACTATGATTTTTGTATCTAAACATTTAAAGTGGTACTTGGAATTTAGGTGTCAACTGGGTTTATATATATCTATATGCTTGTATGGTATATACATAAATATTAAATTAGATATATAATATTTATTAGATATATAATATTTATTTATTAGATATATATTATAGAAATATAATAAATATTAGAATATATGATAAATATAGAATCATAGAATTATACAATAGTTTGGGTTGGAAAGGACATTTAAAGATCATGTAGTTGCAATCCCCCTGCAATGAGCAGGACTATCTTCTAATACACAGGTTATTCAAAGCCCTATCCAACCTCACATTGAACATTTCCAATGATGGAGTGTACACAACTTCTTTGGGCAACCTGGTCCAGTGTCTCATCACCCTCATCATCAAAAATTTCTTCCTTATGTCCAATTTAAACCTACCCTCTTTCAGTTTAAAACCATTGTCCCTTGTCCTGTCACTACTGGCCTTGGTAAAAAGTCTTTCTCCATCTTTCCTGTAGGCTGTCTTTATACATTGAAAGGCTACAATAAGGTGTCCCTGGAACCTTCTCATCTTCAGGTTGAATGATCTTAGCCTTTCTTCGTAGGAGAGGTGTTCCAGCCCTCTGACCATTTTTTGTGGCCCTCTGGACCCACTTTAACAGGTGTGAGTCTTTCCTGTGCTAGATCCCCAGAGACGGATGTGGTACTCCAGGTGGGGTCTTGCAGAAAGCAGCACACAGGGGGAGAATCACCTCCCTCAATCCGCTGGCCATGTTTCTTTTGATGCAGCTCAGGGTACGATTAGCTTTCTGGGCTGCATGCGCAGCTTGCCAGTTCATGTCCAAATTCTCATTCACAAGAATCCCCATGTTCTTCTCTGCAGGGCTGCTCTAAATCAATTCATCCCTCAGTCTGTTCTGATACCAGGGGTTGCCCTGACTCATGCACAGGACCTTGCACTTGGCCTTGTTGAACTTCATGAGGTTCACACAGGCCTACTCTTCAAGCCTGTCACAGTTCATCTGGATGGCATGCCTTCCCTCTACAGAATCAGCTGTACCACTCAGCTTGTTGACTGTGCACTCAATCCCACTATCTATGTCATTAATGAAGATGTTAAATAGTATTGAACTCAGTACAGACCCTTGAGGGACACCACTCTTTACTGGTTTCCATTTAGCCATTGAGCCATTGGCTGTAACTCTTTGGGTGTGGGCATCCAGCCAGTTGCTGATCCATCTGACAGTCCATCCATCAAACCCATATTTCTTCAATGTAGATGTAAGAATGTTGTGGGGTGCACTATCAAAGGCCTTACAGAAGTCCAGGTAGATGACATCTGTAGCTCTTTCTTTGTCCACTCTTGCAGTTACTTTATCGTAGAAGGCCACGAGAATAGTTAGGTATGATTTGCTCTTAGTGAAGCCATGTTGGCTGTCTTTAATCACCTCCCTGTCTTCCACATATTTTGACATATCTTCCAGGACAATCAGTTTCATTATCTTACTGAACACCTAGGTGAGGCTGACTAGTTAGTAGTTCCCAAGGTCCTCCTATTTATCCTTTTTAAAAATGGGCATTATGTTTCCCTTTTTCCAGTCAGCGGTAATATTGCAGTCCACCCATAATATAAATAAATTATGTAAATACATAATGTATATTTATAATGCTTTGTATATATATATTAAATACTTTATATATCATATGCCTATATGAGCATATCTATACTATTATATATTGTTATAATATTCTACCTTATAATGTATTTATGTTTTTAATATATAATATATTAAAAATATTGCATATCTATATAACCATATAGACATATTTCCACCTTAACATCTCCACGTATCAGTTATTTCACATACATTAAGAACATTATTTACTTCACAAACATGAAAGTAAACAAAGAATTCTAAAATCTTTAAAGAATGTATAGATGAGAAGAAAGGTTGATAACTGTTGTTCTTCAGCGTTGAGGAAGAAAATGTAGAACTCTGTATTGCAAAAACTCAGTCTTTTGCAGCATTGCCTAGTATTTTCAATTTAAGTCGAGAGTCTGCTTTCCCCTCTTATGCTGACAAAAATAATACCCTACCAAACTATTCAGTATAATGAGACTGCTCGAGGAATATGGTATTACTTAACGTAAGTATGATCTGCAGAATGTCAGCATGAACGGTACTTCAAAGTATTCATCTCAAAGGAAAAAGCAAACTTTGACAGAGATACAAAAATGAAAAAATTGAAGAATAAATTGCAAGCCTATAAGTAAGACTGTTCAGTATAATGTGTACTTTCATTAAATAGCTGAGGAAAAAAAGGAGATAGTTATGAGAAAATATAACTGCAAAAGAATCACACACAGAAGGCGTTTCTGAGATGCCTGATAAATCAGCAGCTGAGTAAGAAATGAATCTGAAAAAAAGTGGTAAATCCTTGTGAATTAAAATACATTTATCTAACTATTTGAAATACATTCACATTATTGGTATGCCCAAAGCAGATAACACATTGTTATTCTGGCAGGCTGATGAATAATCACTTAGCTGGTTTCACTCTTTGTTTCTCTCTAAAGAAAATGGTACATTACTGGTTACATGAATTATCAGCAGATTTATGGGATTTAGGAGTTAGAAGCTGCAGTTTATTCAACATCATAGCAAGTACAACTGAAGTACTGAAGAAAAACTATATCAGGAACATTATAAAATCTCAAACAAAACAAAATATCTGTATATTTTTCTTTAGGAAAAAAAATGCAAACTTTTTGATAATAACATTGCTATTCTTCATGCCCTTCAAAAAAATATTGTCACTGTTATGTTTTCTCCTATACCAAGTATAGAACCAGGATTACCATCTCAGAAACAAAGCCAATATTATCTCTCATTTTATACTATGCAGAAACTCTCCTCTGTCAATAGGTACTGAATGAAAATAAAACATGACAGATAAGAATTATAAGACTACCTTAATATACCATACACATAGGCATTAATTTATTTAGTTAGTTAATTGATAGGCTTGATCTTTGTATTTTAGCAAAATATTCCGGTAGAAACATTTTTACCAACAAGGTAACATTAATTCCTTGAAAAGAATATCATTATCTACGAGGGGTTGTCTTTGTTGCAGTCATTTTATTCAGACTAATTTACTAACAAGCTGACAGAATGATAATACTATTGTACAACCACTTCTCCCAATTTTTTTTCATCAATATTGAGAATGCTTTGCTTGGCAACCATCTACAAAGCATCATCTCCCAGCATCCTTCAGGTCTTCCTTTATTTGAACTTAGAAAGTCATCTGATTTCAATATTTCTTCTCAGTCGTCCCCTTCTAATTCTATTCAGTTAATCACTCCTTCAGGTCATAATGATTCTTTTTTCACTTTCAATTCTCCAGGCTGTCCATTGCTGTTCTTAGAAAAGACCACCTTAGAAAAGTCTTTTACGCTCATTTCAAGCTGTGCCTATACTGTCAATCTTCTCTTTCCCAGTAATTTGCTTCTCAAGTCTACTTTGTATCAACATCTCTTTTTTCTGTTCTCCCCACATGCAATTGCTATTACTTTCTATGGGCTTTCAGACACGTCGCTTGTCTGTTGTCACCCTAAATCTCCTCTTTCACTGAATGCTCAGACTGGAAGTTTCTGTCACAGCTAATATTTCTTCACAGATCTAAGGATAATGAATGATAGTGAAGGTGGTGTTTATTGTTCAGTACGTATTTGACAGAGGAGTTCAGATACTGAATAACTAGGTGAGCAAGAGTCTATGATAGAGGAAAACTTCATTACTAAAGTAAAGTTTTGGAAAGATAATGAATGTAAACATAAGGAAGTTTAAAAGGAACGAATACATTAATAGATGTATGCTGAAGAGTCAGATACTATCTTTGATGATCTGTATGCGTGAATTAATAGAAAGGACAACAAGATGGACAACTTGTTTCTATAAGAATATACTTTACCTGAACTTGACCAGGTTAACTGTTAATGATTTTACCCTATTTATTTTTGATAAGTTTTTAAATAATTACAGTGTGCATGCTTTAAAGAAAAAAAAAAAAAAAAGTGTAGGAATCGATAATGTATTGCACATAGAAAGAAAAATAAACTGAACAAATCAAATCCTGGACTAAAATTCTTCAAAAATGAACACTATTGGGACAGTTAAGTTTAGAAAAATATTGAGCATCTTCTGGCTAGCATTTATCAAGTGGTACATAAGTTGCAACTTTAAAAATCTAAAAAGATAAATCATCTTTATTTTAAATTTTATCAGAGTTTTGAAGTGCTCCAAGCATAGTATAAGTGTTGTTTAAAATAGAAATAAATAAATCAAACTTAACAAACTGCTTGCTTCAGCTCTTTTACCTTTAAAGATGTTTAGTTCTTTGGAGAAGAAAATCAGATGAGGAAGTAAATTAGTAATATTTATAATGTTAGAGAAGTGTCCAATTTTTTTCCCCAAAATAAGTTTGCTTTTATCTTGAAATAATTGTCTTTTAATATTGTCAGATGGCATTATCTAAAAAAACCTCAATTATATGCATATATGGATATGTATACATATGCATATACACACACATGCATATACATATACATACATATACATATATGCATATACATACATGTGTATGTGCAAACACAAACTAAATTACTTGACTTATTAGAAATACAGTGTATAACTTCTGACATGTTTTTTTCCTTGCAAGTTATTTCCTTATGTGTTCGATGGGGTCCCATGAACATAAAAATATAACTGCTAACCCACTAGAAGTACAGGTCTTTTATCCTGACAATCTGTTGACATTGTCTATGCACAGATTAACACTGAAATATCAAAGTAAATATTCTTTTATATCCTTTAAATATATTATTTAATTCAGTTAGAAATTTCTCATTATGAAACTAGTTATTAATTATTTATAATTTTCCACAATTGCAGGTGAGTCTGTTAAAAGGTCTTTTGCTTTTGCATCTTCTTTGTAACAAACTAGACTATTCAAATGCAAAGTAGGCCCTGAGTATAGAGTATTAAATCAGATTAGTTGGTCTTAGCAGGCTTGTAAAGTCTGGAGAGGATATATGTAATTTTTACTATTAAAAAATATTACCAACTCTATGTGGTTAATGCATAATTTCACTGTAAACCAGGATTTCTTTCAAAATGTTGTGTAAAACTTTAAGGTAATTAGAGATCATGTCTGTTGGGATACTTTTACAATTGAGATATAAATCCCAGTTGTAGCAATATAAATACTGAATGAGTTTATGAAAAAAATAAAATCATTCAATCAACACAATCAAATCTCTTATTAGCTGCATTGATTACAATAAATAATATAGGCTAATATATGTTATAAATTATTTCATGTATAGGATGTGAACCAGCATCTGCTGAAATAAAAGAAGAGACATTTTATTTTACTTAGGTGGCCCTTATTAAAGTAACTTGTATGAACACTTGTCTTAGAAGTAGCAATGGAGAGTGCCTTTATCACACAGTCCTGACCATCATGTCTATATTATCCCACTTATTCTAAGTCAAAACTACTTCAATATGTAATTTTTATTTCACATTTCAATAATTTATTTCTTTAAACCAGTCCACACCAGAGATATTTGTCTTTTATCATAAATATACAACTTATCCTCAAATACACAACAGCTTTTTATCATTGTATTCTATTTTGCGTGTGTGAAAACCTTAAAAAAACAAGCAACTGAAGAAAAAGAAAAGGTATCATCAGCTTTTGGACATAACAATGAATACTCAACAAATGAAAGGAAGATGACAGACAAAATTATTTTAGAAGATGTATCTTCTCAGATCTGAGATTATGATAAATGCCTGATCTTCCACTTCAAAATAGAGACAATCATGTTTTGGTTTCTCTTCCTGGATGATTTGCATTGTGCCAATAATGGGAAAAAAAACCCTCCAGTCTTGCAAACCTTAGTGCCTTATAATTTACTACTCAGAGGAAAGCCTCACAGGGAACCCAGGACATGTTATGACAACTCTTGTTACTCCAGGCACTTAATATCCTCCTGAGAGAAACGTGTATCTGGAACCACATGGTGTTCTGTAACTTTAATGGCTTGCTATGGTTTCTTACAGTTGTAAACAACTATAAAAGTTAAGAGGATAGCCTAAACTGTGTCAAGAATCTGTTTTGTCCCAAAGAAATCCAACAAGTGTAAGTTTGGTGCAGAGTGACTCTGTTGTCTAAGCTCTATATTTAACATAGGTGGGCCAGATCAAAACATGCAATCAAATTGCCTGTGAGCTGCTTAATTATTTACAGCTCTCATAATTTTACCTGAAATCTGCATGTTTCAAGTATCAGCCTCTGAGAGTTTGTTTTTCTCTCTTTTTGTTTTCCAGTTAGAGACATTGTCCTCTAGTTATTTTAATCAATAATATTTACCACTTACTTGTTCAAAAGGTGACTTTAAATAAACACACACACACATAGAGAAATATAACATAAAGATATATAGCTGGTATTTTGACCGGTGATGTTACCATTTTAATATTTTGCCCTTTTACTATTCTGGAATTTCAAAATATTTTGTTATTTTTTTTATATTTTGAAAAAATATATTAATATAACTTATTAATTAAAATTAACACAATAGGATAAGTAAAAGCCATTTGGTGAAGATACTACAAATTCAGAAAAAGAATAAAGAAACAAAACCCTTTTTGATTCATAATGGTGTTAAAATATATATATTCCTTTAGCTTAACTTAAAAATTCATTTGCTAGATTTTTTCAATCTGTAAGTCATAAATTTTTAAATTGCAAGTTACATATTTTAACTACATTTTCTGTAAAACAACACACTATATTAAGCGCAGGTGCCCAGGCGCTGCAGAGTGGCCTCTGTGAGGAGCAGTCAGGGCTGCCCCGTGTCAGACACAGCCGGTTTCAGCAGGCTCCAACCGACCCACCACAGGGCACAGATGAGCCCCTCAGACAAGGTGGTGGTGCTTCAGGGAAAACATGTTTTAGGAAGGGCAAAACACTGCAGAGCAGAGAGGGAAGTAAGAAAAAAATGTGAGAGAAATAACCCTGCAGACACCAAGATCAGTGAGGAGGGCAAGGAGGTGCTCCAGGGACCAGAGCAGAGATGCCCCTGCAGCCTGTGGTGAAGATGACGGTGAGGCAGGCTGTGCCCCTGAGGCCCATGGAGGAGAACATGGTGGAGCAAAGAAAAAGTGTGAGCAGGAAAGAGAGGCAGAGGCAACCTGTTATGTGCTGACCGCAATCCTAAAATCTACTGTTACAAGTACTAATTTTACCATTTTACATCATAGGATATAAAAACTTCCATTTGTTTCTTTCATCATTCGTAGCAAAAGATAGTGATGTCATGCAACCCAACCTATATTTATATTTTCTTACTCAGAGCAGTAGCATTGTCTGTATGTACCCCTCTCGTATCCTGAGAACCATGACTGAAAATGTGATTTCCCAGAAATGATGTTCGTTAGAATAGTGAAATTAACAGAGGACATCTGTTTCTCTCTCTCCCCCTCTGTGACAGAAGTTTTACCAGTCACTCGGACACACAAACATGAGGCTCCTGAATGAGGGAAACACCTTGACCTCATGTCTTATTGCAAGTAAGTTACAGATAGGAGTAACAGAACAAATCTGTTTTATTCAGCTGGAACCAAAGTGCTACCTGTGTTTTGAAATCTATTATCAGAGGTCAATGAAGGAAACAGAAAGACCTACAATGACATAAATATGGAGGAGGAACTAACAGCATAAATGGCGCTGTACTACTGTCCCGATCCAATATCGAGGAGGGTTCTTAAATGATCCCAAGAGTGAGATTAACACACAAACGAGGTCAGATGCTGTACAACCTTGTAAGCTTTATTTCCTGTAACAACCGATAACAGCAATAGGACAGAGAGAAGAAGAAAGAAAAAGTCAGAATAACTAAACAAGCAAATGGTAGAGATGGAGCAAGATTAATTACCACCATCATGAATCCAGCGATGTCCTCTTGGCTCGGTCTCGGTGCAGGTGATGGGGTCTTTGCTCCAAGCTCCAAGCTCCACCGAATTCCCAGGTCCCAGTGATGATTTCAAAGAAGCAAAAATCATCATCCAGAGAGGAGTACACAGTCCTTTTACTGTCCCAGTCCCCAAGATTTCTCCGAAGAGTCCACCCATTTCCATGGAGCTCATTGTCATACATGCCGCCCCGTGTTCCTCCATGCGTGCATGCCCAGGTGTTTACGGTGGTTGTGCTGGGGGGGGGGGGTGTCAACCTGCGGCATCATCAGTCTCTGCACGTCTTCCTCACCCTGATTTCCCCTCCACCCGGCTCGTGCACAAGTGCAGCTTAGTAGGTACTGCCAAGGATGTTGTTCCTCCAGCTTTGGGCAGATATGGTGGTTTCTTCAGGGACAATTCATCTGCTTCAGAGCGTAGTCCTCCGTGGTGACAGGATACTGAGGCCAGGAAGTGGTAGTGGTGCAGCAGCAATGTTGAGACAAACACAGTTCAGCAAAGTCCCTTACAACTACCCCATGGCTCGACATTGCTGTCTTCATGGTGGTGCAAAAGATAAAGGTACAAAGAGAGAGAAAGGCAGGCCAGAAATAGTGCACAACACAATAACAAACAATATTTCTGGCAAATTTTCAGTCAATAAACATGTTATTAACAGTATCCTTAACAAATGTGAATATTTTTAGCTTACAAGCATATAACCAATAACATCTCTAACAAATATGTCATGCTCAAAACTAATTAACTTTATAGAACCAAAACATTTTATAAAGGCTGCAATGAATTAGTAGAAGAACACGACAGCAGTTTACATGGTGAACATTTACAAGGACAAAAAAGAAGTATTATAATAACAGTTAAGATAAAGTTTAACAAGGTTAAGGCTATAAAGTGAATTGAAATCAATCCTAATATATGCTGCATTATTTCCTGCGGTTCTGGCAAGGTACCACACAGTGGTTGTGGCCCTGGCAGTCCACATGGTCTGCTGCTCTGTGCTGCTGGAGTTGGGGTCAGCACGCGCAGCGGGAAAATCGCTTTCCATGCCCCCTTATCTTAAAGAGCATGTGTCGTCTGGGCCTAGAAACTTCTATCCCAGATTTTAACAAAGGTAAACGAGCAATAACACTATTCATAACAATGGTTAACAGTATTCTAACCAAATGTATAAGAAGGTACCAGTAACAATACCAATTAACAATTTTTTAACTAAACACGCTTAAAAAAATGTGTCCCAGGCCAGGCCAAGGGATGTGCTCCCAGTCTTTGGGAACTGGGGGAAGAAGGTGTTTTTTTACATGAACAGGTACAACTACAAGACAGTTTACATGGACACTTACAGGACAAACACATACATACCACAAGGGAAAATATAGCAAGAGCTAACAAAGCAACCACCACAAAATTAAGTATCAAAAGGGTGTACATTCTGGTCGATTGTGGAGCTGAAGATGGTGGTCTGACTCACCTGAGTTGGGGGTCTGCCTACGCAGCAGAAAAATGGATTTCTACACCCTCAGCGCAGAGCGCATGTGTGGTTTAGGCTTTGGTACCTCCATCTTGCCTTCATGGGCCCAGTAATGACCTTTTAAAGTCCAGGCCCCATTAGCAAAGGGACCTCCCCCTAATTCCAACAGAATGACCTAAAACCACAAATTTGTTTTCCTCCCATTCTTAGTTAACACTTAGAGAGCTGGAGCTTCCTCAGGAACCAAGAGAGAGGAGAACAGTCGCCCAAAACAGTTTCGATGATGGTACACAATACATCCTACAAATATGAATAAGGCAATAGACATCAATACTATACAAAAAATCAAAATCCACATAAGGATCCCCTGTCGTGACTCAGGATATCGTTCTCTGGGGGGGTTTTACCTGCAAGGAAAAAGAAAGGACAATCTTCTCGGTTCATTTTAAGAACCGGAAGCGGGTTATAATCAGAAATATGGAATAAACCACCTTGTATTAATTTTGTGCTCCTTTCCATAAGAATCTCTGGCTTTCCTGGTATACCTGTTCATCAGGGTATCCAATACCAATGGTGGGGTGTTCAACCAAAACAGGTTGTTGTGGAAAATGAGATGGATTGCTGGGGTGGTCAGGGCCGCGTGGGGCTGGCATGTTTGTTGGAGCTTTCGGACAGAATGCTCTAATCTTTGGGCATCCATTTACTTCCCAGCAACCGTTAACGCTGATCACTGCATCTCACACTCGCTTAGCCCATCCTGGCTTATGCGGTTTGAGGAAGCGTTTTAATAGACCATTTGTTCTTTCCACAATGCCATTTGCTTGTGGGTAATGCAGAGTATGAAACACCCACGGAATTCCCTCCTGAGCTGCCCACTCTTGGACCACCTTGGCTGTGAAATGTGAGCCATTATCTGATGATGGACTGTGGTTTGGGGAAAATTCCAAACCATTCTTTCAGAGCTTTTATTGTGTTTTCTCCTGTTGCCTTAGCACATGTTTTAGCTTGCACTAGTCCGGATACTATCCACACCTACCAGTACATAGTACTTTCCCTCTGACCTTCGAAAGGGACTGATGTAATGAATCTGCCAGGCCTTCCATAGACCTTTTCCCTCTCCTAAGTGCAGGGGGTCACCCTCCAGAGGGTGTCTGTCCAGACGGACGCGACATTGTTCACAGGAAAATATACAAGTTTTACATTCTTCCCTGGTAGCTGGCTATCCTTGAGCTTGTGCCTCACAATAGAGGTCCTTGACTCCTGAATGTTTCCATTTTACATGTAGCCATTCTAACAGACGTTCCCAATTTTCTGCTATCTGGGTGCTTTGTAGGGGAGCCAGCCAACTACTTAATCCACTGGCATTCCATCGGCTCACCGGTGTATCATCTTGTTGATGAGATGCTACCCATGTTACTGCAAATTTCCCTTGTCTGGCAATGGTAAGGATATCCTGCCATTTTTCCTTTTGTCATAAAGGTATTCTATTGACCTCCCATCCATTTTGTTCCCAGAATGGAAGCCATTCAGTGCAACCTTTAAACACAGCATAAGAGTCAGTATAGATATAGACAGAAGAAGCGGATTGAGTCTCGTGTTGGAAAACACTCCACACAGCGATTAGTTCTCCTACTTGTGCACTACCTTCCCCTTTGGTAATGATCCGTTCCTTGGTGTCTACCCGAAGTGCCACAGCTTAATATTTCCAAATTTTTCCTTCTCGCTTCGACCAGTCATCCGTAAACCAGACATTTTGCAATTGTCCAGAAAACAGAGGAGCTACTTGTATTACAGACAAAAGCTTGGGTGTTTCCCTATCCTTGTATATTTAACACTTTTGTGGCTCCTTCAGATACAAAAAAAAATTTCACAATAGTGTTCTATTTGTGCATACCATTTTCTCACGGAGACTCTCTGGGCCACCCCATCAGGGGGTGGAGTTCCTGCCAAAATTGCTTTGATCACTTTAAATGGGCCTCTGAGCACTATAGGTTGTTGCCAGATGGTTCATTTGACTTCTCTCAGAGCTAGACCAACTACAAATAGGCCTTTTTCCCAAGTTGTATACCTTTTTTCAGCATCTTTAAAACTACAAGAATAAAAACCAATGGTCCTAACAGGACCCTCTGGAACCTTTTGCCACAAATGGATGGACAGTCCAGTCTTGGCAGACCCCCACTCAATTTGAACCGGATCTGTTGGGTGAATGGGACCAAGGGCTTGGTAGGCAGTCGCTTCAGACACCAACAGCTGTAAAGCCTCGTCGTGGACCTGAGTCCATTCCCACTGAGCTCTCTTTCTCAGTAAGTCATACAGGGGCCTAGCAATAATTGAAAAGTCAGGAATGTGTTTCCTCCAAAACACAAGCAACCCTAGTGCATGCTGTAAGTCTTTCTTTGACTCTGGCATCTTGATCTGATTGAGAGAGGAAAGAGTATCCAGTGGGATACATGTCATCCCTTCCTTCCACCAGATTCCTAAAAACTTTACCTCACTTGAAGAGGTTTATATTTTCTTAGGTGGAATTGTCAACCCTATACTTTCTAGATTGGTGATGATGTCCTTCTGGGTTTCTCTAACTTCTTCTACCTGACTCCCTCCTATGAGCACATCATCTATATATTGATAGATCTTTACCTCTGCTCTTATGGGGATTGTTTCCAACTCTTGAGCTAGAGCATGGTGAGCCAGCATGGGGGAGTGCTTGTATCCCTGAGGGAGTCATGTAAAGGTGTACTGTTGTCCTTCCCAGGTGAAGGCAAAGCGATCCTGGTCCTCAGGTTGTAAAGGGACCATAAAAATATATCCTTGACATTAATTGTTGCCATGACAGGGTGGGATTGTTCCTGAATGGTGGCTATCAATTCAGCAGTGTTTGGTACGGGAGCTGTTAGTGGACCTGTGTTGGCATTGAGTCTCCTGTAATCTATTGTCAATCTCCATTTGCTGTTTGGTTTTCGGACCGGCCATGATGGAGAGTTGAAGGGGGAGTGAGTGGAAACTACACCCCTTGTTTTTTAAATCTTCCAGAACTGGTGTAATTCCCTCTCTTGCTCCTAGAGGCAATGGGTAGGGTTTCACATTTGCCAGTTTTGAAGGGGGAAGAGTAAGTGCCGCTTGCAATAGACGCACCTCTGTGCCGGATGTATCGACCAATTGCCTGATCTGGGGAATACCAAAAGACCGTGAGTTTCCCTGGGTATCACGCCACTGCCTACCCTTCAGAACATCTATACCTAGAAGATTCATCTGGAAAGATCCTATGGCCACCATGGTGTTGACAGAGTTTTCCTCTCCTGGCAACCATAGTATCACCAGAGTAATAGGTACTGACTGAGTTTTTCTCAAGGCACTTAAGACAATTAAATTTCTAGATGGAATCAAGATTCTGCATTGTTCTGTTTCAGTCTGCATTAGCACAGTAACTTGTGCCCCAGTATTGATTAAAAATGTTATTAGTCTTTTCCTTGGTCCTACAGCAACAGTAATCAGTAAATCCCCTTTTGTATGGCAGGTGAGTTGTCTTAAAAACATCCATCCTCTGCCTCCCCCCTCATCTTTGGGGGGCAGAGGATCTAGTTTTCCACCACCTTCTTTTCCCCAGTTGGCTCCTCCTCAAGGTCTATCAAGGGTGGAGCATTAGTGGTTGGTCTGAAAGTGGTCCTTTGTCCTGACCATTTCTGCACAAGTTGTTCTAATTTTTGAGCCGGGAGTCCCTCCATCAAGTCCCAGGGAATGTCTTTCTGAAGCCCTAGCTGCCAGAGTCCCTGTTGAGTTAGGGGGCTCTCTCTCCCAAAATTGTGACCTTGAAGCAACTCCAAGCCTTGGCCTTTCCTCATGGGTGATTGTTGCCCACTAACTGGCTCTGCCGCCCGTACAACCCTGGTTTCAGTTCTTTGGGGTGATCCACTTAAGGGGCCATATTTCCTCCCAAAATTAATCAATTCCTGGGCTACCTCTCCCCATGTCCATACTTTTCTCCCTGGCTGCTGATGGTCAGGGGTCGCTATCCCCTCCAGAGCGGCCAAAATTCTTTGTCCATTGGGGATGTTTTGAATCTTTCCTTGTAATTGAATGCCAGTGGGTTTCAGGGAGTTGGGAAGTCCTCATATCAGGGGAGTCATCCTCTCTGGGTCCACAGGCATCATCATCGGTGAGCCCTGGTTGGACTTGAGCTCTCTATCATACATCATCTGGAGACAGGCCGCCTTTTGTACACTTTCCACTAACTGATCCACCGTACCTGTTATGGCAAGGGGATCTCCCCTCTCCAAGGGGCTGAGCCCTCTGGCACAATACGCAGCAATCTGAGTCAATGACCATGGGGCTCGGCAGTTGCCGGTAGTTAGAAACACACCCGGAACCCAATATCCTTCTGTTTCTTTTTCTGACAACAAAATTCCATCCCCTCCTGACAAAGACACTCTCTACACATACTCTGTCTCTGATTCCTTTGCAGTCCTTGCAAAATCTTTTCTCAGCTTTGCTAATTCAGTTGCTGTAAATGGGACTTTTTTGGTGATAACCTGAGGACGATCATCGCCATCGTCCTCATACACATACTCTGTTTTAACCAGTGGATACATATGGGGGAGGCTTTCTACGGTTTCTTTTGCCTTCTGCTAATCTCCTTGGGGGTAGATTTGCTGTATCGCCTTCTATGAAAGCTTCACTTCTACCTCCGCCTGTGTATCCGTCTCTCTCAAAAGCTGATTCCTCAATTCCTCCTTTAATATTACATTTTGGTTCCTTTCCTCCTCTAGCAATTATTTGGTTTCTTTAAATTGTTCCTGCAGGGTTTGTATGACCATCTGCAGGGAGTCTATAACAGTATCAGCCTGACAGCTTTCTCTCTTCCACTGCAGTTGCCAGACTCACTCCCAACACTGCACAAATTATAGTTTTTTCCTTTCCACCTCCTAATCTTAGCTTCGTTCTGCAACACCCTTATCCTATCCACCACACTCTGCGGTTGAAACCAGTGGTTCTTCGTCCAATCTTGTCCCTGGAGTGAGGGGCGAGATTGGTGTGCCTCCAAAAGATCATATAATTTATCTATTCCTTCAACCCATGAGGGCACATCATCACAATCATCGGCTGCCTTCTGGGCAGCCATTCTTTTTCCTTTTCCTAATGCAAAGGGGTTATCATCCTGAGAGGGTCACACTTTAATGTCAAATTTCCCCTTTTCTCTCCCAGGAGGCCAGACCTGAATCTGACACAAAAGTAACTCAAAGGGGTTTTCGTCCTGAGAGGGCCACAGTTTGATATCCAAGTTTCCCCTGTTCACTCTCAGAAGGTCACACCTTACCCAAACACAAATGCAATATCACTGTCCACTCTTCCCCCTATTCACTCTCAGGAGGTCACACCTTAATATAACACAAAGGGGGTTATTTCATCCGGGGAGGGTGCAGTGTTAAAGCTTGGACAACAGGCCCAAGCCAGAGTTGACCTATAGATGAATCCTGTATGTTTTATAACTGATAACCATTGTGCTAGTAGGTATTGTTCTAAGTTATAAAAACCCACTTATGCTGGTGTAAAAAGTGTTAAAGCATCGAAATACTGAAGCCTGAACAACAGGCCCCAAGCCGAAGCTGCTAACTTAGCATGTAATCATTAACAAAGTATGTAAGCTCACTAGTGAAAGATGTGGCTTAGAATATAATTAATAGTGAGGACAAAATGCTGAGAGAATGTATCCAACTTTCCTTTCACAGCCTTGTTCAAGGCTGAGAACCCAAGTGTTTGGCCTTGTTAGAAACTCACTTAGTTTCCCTCCTGCTCCCCACACCCTGGCCAGGCTTTGGGTGGAATCCAACAGGAGAATGAAACCAGAAATTTTCTGCTCAAAACAAAGGTGCCAGTTATTCTGGCTTGCTGATCTCTGGTATATAAGGCTGGACCCGCTTGCAGTGACTTTGGATGCCTCACCTATGGGTGGACACAATGCGTAGGATTTCCCACTTGCCGGGACAGGCTCTCCAAATCCTCGCTGTAACCGGGGCTGCCCAGCGACTGCAGATCTGGATGATGGTAACGTATGCAAGTGGTGATGTATCTTTCTTAATCACTGTTCTCTCTCTCTCTGGTGTAGTAATGATTTGATGCATTACCCTGTATTTTCCTATTTGTTGCTTTAGGTGCATTATTCTGCCTTTTCTTACTGCATGTTTTCTGTATTACTCTGTTACATTATTTAGTTATCACCAGTAAAATACGTCTACTTTTTTCACTCTGGTGTCGGAGCTTAATTGGTATCCTTAATCAGCAAAACAGAGGTTTTTTGAACACAGCAAGGTAGTGCAGCACTCTCGTCTCTAGGGATCCTGTCCGTGATGCCAATTTAAAATGTCCTGATCCAATGTCGGGAAGGGTTCTTAAATGATCCCAAGAGTGAGATTAACACACAAACGAGGTCAGATGCTGTACAACCTTGTAAGCTTTATTTCCTGTAACAAGTGATAATAGCGATAGGACAGAGAGAAGAAGTCAGAATAACTAAGCAAGCAAATGGTAGAGATGGAGCAAGATTAATTACCACCATCATGAATCTAGCAATGTCCTCTTGGCTCGGTCTCGGTGCAGGTGATGGGGTCTTTGCTCCAAGCTCCACCGAATTCCCAGGTCCCAGTGATGATTTCAAAGAAGCAAAAATCATCATCCAGAGAGGAGTCCACAGTCCTTTTACTGTCCCAGTCCCCACGATTTCTCCGACGATTCCTCCCATTTCCACGGAGCTCATTGTCATACGTGCCACCCCGTGTTCCTCCATGCGTGCATGCCCAGGTGTTTACGGTTGTCGTGCTGGGGGCGGGGGGGTGTCAACCTGCGGCATCATCAGTCTCTGCACGTCTTCCTCACCCTGATTTCCCCTCCACCCGGCTCGTGCACAAGTGCAGCTTAGTAGGTACTGCCAAGGATGTTGTTGCTCCAGCTTTGGGCAGATATGGTGGTTTCTTCAGGGACAATTCATCTGCTTCAGAGTGTAGTCCTCCGCGGTGACAGGATACTGAGGCCAGGAAGTGGTAGTGGTGCAGACAAACACAGTCCAACAAAGTCCCTTACAACTACTCATTTGACGTATGTAAACTATCACAATATTACAAGTGAGAACTTTAGTACTAGTACGTAGAGCTTAGTTTATTTCAGTTTCTGCCTTCACCAAAACAACACAATAATATTAAAGGAAACCAAACATGTAATAGTAGTGTAGACAGAGCACTATATTTTAGTGTAGGTGTTATCTGCACTATAACGTGCTGTATTTAGTTCCTTTGCAGTTCTTTTCTTTAGTGTTTTGTTAAGTTTGAGGTTAATGGACAGTAAAGTATCGTCTTTTCTATGAAAATGGCATGGCTTCTTGACATTTCTGGCAAGCTTATATGATAAAATTTATATGAGTTTATATAATTTTAAATAATGTAAATAGCAAGAGACTGACTGAAATTTAATCTATAAAATCCAAACATCATAAATCATCTAAGGGTTTTTGTTTTTTTTTCTGTGATAGAGTGTAACCTGGGAAAATTCATGTAATGTGATTGTCAGAATTTAAATGTGTGTCAATATTAATATATATCTCTTAAAAATAATTATGTACACACAAATTTAATAAACCGGCTACAGACAAAAATTTAAAATTACATATAGCAGATAGCAATCACATAATAGGGCAAACCTCTCTGACTAATCTTTCTCAAATTTAATATTGGCTAGCTGGCTTTGGTCCCATGCTGTTCTTCACAAGCTTAGGAAATATTTAGGTTTGTAACTGCAATAATTTGGTAGCTGAGTGAACAGACAAAAAGTCTTCCTTTGTCTTACTGAAGGTGGATAGAGTTTAATATTGATCGATAATTCCTGTCAAGAGCCTGCCTTATGCTGTTGAAAACACATGGTATGATATATGTTTTTTTCAGTCACCATATGAAAACAAATTAACATTCTAAACTTTGGTAACTCTACAGATAAAAATCAAAGTTCAGGCCAAACTGAGGGAAGACAGAATGACAAAAAAAGTGAATATAACTAGTCAGTTGCCTCTGAGCACAGATTCATAAACAACAAATGCAGCCCTAAAATTACAGGCAATTCAGAATCAGAAAGCATGTTTTCAATTCTTTTCTGTTTAATAGCAATGAACGTAATGAATTGTGTGACAGGGTGACAGCTTATTTTGTCTTTTTACAAAGTCTTTGTTGATTCCTGCATATTGTTTAGTTTATGCGCTATTGCTGTTTGATATATCTCAGCCTTTAAGTAAGGTAGACAATATTTGCAGAAAAAAATTCTACTTAGTCTTACTAAATACCTTGCACTATGCAAAATTAAACAAAACAATTAACACTAGGACTACACATATCCATATTACTCTCTTAAGTACAAGACACAGTTTTTAATTCCCTAAAGTAATTCAAAGCAGTGTGATGTATTTGGCTGCCCTCTATAAACTGTGTGACAAAACATTTTTCACTTGATATTGAGATGCAAATTAAAAATATTCTTTCTGGGCAGCTCTGAAAGCAACATAGTATAAGATTTATTTGAGGAACGTAAATTTAAGAGCCTAACCATTTAATCAAACTATTTTCCTTTTTTTTGTTTGTTTGTTTGTTTGGTTGGTTTTTTCCCCCCTCAGAACAAAAAGCACAATGACCAATTTAGTAGGAAACCAGTCTAACAAACTAATTTTCTGTCTCTAAAGTACTCCTTTAGATTTAGGCTCCACTGTATTTTGAAATGACTTATGTCAAGGCCATTGAGATTTCTATTGTTAGAACAGTAATTTGGTTTTGTGCAGAATTACTATCAACTGTTGTGTAGTCTGAGAGCTATGGAGGCAATAATAGAGAAACATTCACACGGCCCATTTGCTGGATGAGGCTGCATAAAGTCCATCTGATTATGTATAAGTGTTTATTAGGAAAGGATCTCAAATAAGCGTCACAAGAGAGCTACAAATCCTCAAGCCATCTATTACAGAGACATTTTACAGGAGCTGTAGTTTCATGACTATTGGATACTTTGTTGACAATGACTTCTGGACAACAATAAATGATGTTTTTACAGGCCAGCTTCAAACTGTACAGTTCAAGTGCCAACAGCTATGTACTTTTAAGTCAGAAATATTAAAAGCAAAGAGAAGAAATAGTTATTGATAACAGCAAACTCCTTTGGGGCTTCAGAGAATTGAAATGTTAAACCACAGCAGATTTCATGAGGCATTACGAAGTTCGGAAGACATATACATTTTCTTATGAGGACTGAATGCAGTAATTTATCAGCATAAAGCTTTGAGCTTGTGTAGATCCTTGGGTTATAGCACAAGGAAATAATAGAAAAGTTATTCATGTCAGAGGGCAATTTTAGAACAAGTATTTTGTGTCATATTAAGACAAAAGGCCTGAATTCTTTAAAGTTTGCTTGTTCATTAGTTCATTCCGTTTCAAGATCTTTCATCCCTCCTGTGATCCAAAGGCTATCCAAGATCAGAGAGAAGGCCTAGTAGGGCAGAAAGAAATCCTATGGTGCTAAAAAGGCTTTGAGGCAGATTCTATTACTGAAAGAATGATAGCTGACATCACAGGGTGCAGAAAGACAGGAGAACACATTTAGAACTTTGCACCTGAAAAATATTGTTTAGACCTTACTGATTAAGGGTGACACAACTTGCACTACACTTTCAAACCTTTTCTTTTATGCTGCCCATGCGGTAAAAACTGCAGACATATGCTTGTGACTTTAATTTTCCTATTTTAATTTGCAAAGATTGTCCATTTTATGTGGAAAGCTTGTGAGAAATTTTGCCATTGGAATCATTCTTTACTTGCATGCAGTCAAATATATATTACACTTTTGTACAGATGTTTCTGCTTTTTAGTATCTGTGATGAAAAATAAACTTTGTCTAATGATCTCTTTCCTTGCTAGAGAGAGAATTTCAGATTCAAACCTGAGACTTGGTATGGTATGAGCAAAAGCAACTTCTTTTGGGTTGGAGAAAACAGAGCCTAAAATAAACTTTAATTAAGTTTAAATGGCACATGACGTCTTGGGACATGAAAAGAGGAAAATGCCTTTATTTTTACTTGGTTGTTATTTTTTTTCCTGAATTAAATTTTAGATTGAGTGCAGCACAAAATTATTTATTTGTGTCTTGATGGCTATGATATTTGGAGGGGTTTGCATCTGCTTAGTCTTTGAATCTCTTCTGAACTTCAGCAGTTGCATTCATGATGATTCAGAATGGGACTGGAATGTGTAAATATTATGAGTTTGTGTTAAAAAACCCCACACCTACTCAAGAGCCCTGAAGATAATCTATTAGATTACTGTTTCTTAAAGTGGAAAATGTCTCTTGAAGGTGAAAAATTAATATCCAACTCATCACCCTTAGCATGGAAGTCATTCAAGAAGCTATCTTTTTAATATTTTCAGTGAAGAAATATCCCTTAGTCCACTGGAAGCTTTTCAAAATTAAGGTTCAGCATGTGAAGAAGAATCCTATATTTTCTTATTAAAGTACTGTAACACTGAAAATGTCGATTGTCTGGGGAAAAAGATAATTATCTTTTTAAGTTCAGACTGCTAACAGATCACCCTCCTTCCTGACATCCTGCCCACCGGCCGATATTAGCAGCGTAGGTAGGTTGTTGTCCATATTATTCATGGAAAGTATGAATCTATAAGATCACACTATCATTGTGGAGCCAAGCAGTATCATGACTCTTGCCTGGATTCAAAAGGCTTTAGCATGGTTGGCTGTTGCTGTCAGATGACTGGCACATTAAGTGTCACTGATAGTCCACTGGAGACATGACAACGCTTATGATCCTGTGTTTTCTATCGATGTTTTGGTGAATCATCTCATGGGTGTGTTGTTGCTCATCTTTCTTACTGTGTCAATAAACCTTTGTATTATTATGTGTTGTTGGACTCTACTACTGTTCTGACCATGTAGTGGGAATGAACAATCTAGGTCTTTCACAAAGGCGTGTCACTCCACAGCAGAAAGCTGTACCTAAACTATGAGTTTGGCTGTAGGTCAGCTACCTTATTGGTATAGAAGCTGGAGAGAATCTCAGAAAATAACAAGATCGAATAGATGAGATTTGAAGGCAGATAAATTCAAATGGGAAAAAGTTTGAAAATAAGACAAGAATGATAAATCACTGTAGCTATTTGCAAGCACTTGGGAATTTCCAGGAAGAAATCGCTGTGGGAATTGTTGGAACCAGGGTAATGTTTTGCGTTTATGCCATGTGTTTGTTAAAAAAAAAAAAAAAAAAAAAAATTGCTCCCAGTTAAGAAAGAATTAACTCAGGGTGTCAAAGCAGATAGTCACAGTAGGGTCTTTGTGCCTTATAATATAATGGAACTGTTACTACAGCTGAATGCTGTTTCACTTTGTAGTGAAAGAGAAAGAACAGGAAGGGCAGAGAATAGCAGAGATGACAACAGCAGTATCACAATAATGGAGCCTGTCTGGACTGAAATAATGAGGGGGAACCCTGCTGTTTGGGATCCTAATTGGACCACAAAGGTCTGCTTTATCTATTTAGGTGTATTGTACTTACATTGCTGAGGAGGTCTGTATTTAATTCCGGTAAGTGGTCTCCTCCTGGAATCAGCTCCAGTACTAAGACTACATCACTATAGCACTGCTGTTCCTTCTCAGGATTAACCCTTTTCTCTCCAATATGGATTGATCTTCACCAAAAACAAAGAGATTTGTACAATAATACAGATTTGGGGAATCATTTTACTAGTTTCATGCTGCATTGAAGTTGTTCTCAACTTCGTTCAGTGAAAATCACAACTGATGCCTGAAATGCTTGTTACATGCCTACTTGTAGCTCTGCTGCAGCTTCTCTCAGAGATACACTGACCATGAATATATTACTTGACTGTTTTTTTTCTCCATCTCCTCAGTCAGACCTGTAAGTCCCTACTTGGGAAGACCCAAGATAAACCTGATCTGGAGAATAACCTCTTGGCTGTAATTCATTAATTACATTCAGAATTTCAACGATCCAACTTTTATTAGATGTTGGTGAAAGTGTTCAGAAGGAGGTGCAAATTATGCTGCTAGTTTTAACAAATTCCTGTAAATCACCGGTGTCTGGTCAACTACTCAGATATTGATAACCAAGATATTCATCTCACTTTCTGAAATTCTATCTACTTCTACATATGGTAGCAAAATATTGGACAAAAAGTCCCATGCTCATGCTTGTGATCACTAGAGCCATGACCAAAGAAGAAGAGAACTTCTTCCTCTGAATGACCATACTGATGTTATATAGCCTGCGGTGACTTCTTCCTATCAAATCATTTGGCATATTGAAATAGGTTATATACCTCAGAGTTGTATCAAAATGATGGTTTTATCCATTGAAAATGATTGCCTGGGATTAAATTCAAATGGTAAAGCAGAAATGGACACATAAGGAAAACCCTGTTTTGCTGCATTTTTATACCTAAGGATTTTGATGTATAGGCATTAAGCTTAACTTTTGCTTCAAGACCACAAGATTTTATGTCATTCTGTATATTTTAGAGGATATTTTTCTGCAAAAAATCTAAATTTTAAAGTACAGGCACTAATTTACCTTTTCAGAGCTTTTAAAATTAATAGAAGACATCTGTCTTGCTTGTCTTTAATCTTTTTGTTTCTGTAATAATGATAAATTGTCTTCTCATATGGCTAGGACCCATTGCAATAATGTGATAATGTACATAAACCCTATCAAAATTTCCTATCAGTTTGTGTGTTTGGTTTTTAATATTGTTTTCAGGTGCATATTATTGAGATATATGCTCTTGCTTTACTTTAGGATCAATGATCTGAGATCATATTAATCTCTGTTAAGAAATTAAGCATGTAGATATAGAAGGGAACTATATAAATTTCCCTTATAGTTAAAAAAGATCAACTTGACTCACTTGCATAAACATAGATATGTTATACCGTTTGATGTGGTCTAGGTATTCCTCTGGTTTCCAGGTGTCAGTCTACAGTAGTGTAGATCTTCCAATGTCATATCTGTCATATTTCTTTGACAATTTAAGATATCTCAGATCATATTAAACATTTAATTTTGGGAACCTGAATTAAACCAATGTAGTAATAGTCAAGATAATGAATGGAGTCTAGAGAGTTATTCAGATAATAAGTTCCTAATTTAGAATGAGCTAAATACCTCTCTAGCTCTATAATGAGCAGACCCGAACTGACTGTCATAAGTGCTTAGAGACCTAGATCATATCAACACTTTCCTTATAGATCCCTAAATGTCCCAATTTGGGAAATTAATGTAATGAAATCTAAAATGAGATCTTACAAAAGGGGAAGATTATATTTATTTACAAAACTATAAGTAATTTGCTTCTACTGGTGCTTATCCCCATAAATTTAATGCACTCAGTGTCCTGTAACCACAGTGTCACGCATATAAAGTTAGATGCGTCTAATGGTCTGGCCAGCACCTCTTTGTGCCACAGAAGAGAATGGACACCAGCTATTGAGTCCTCATTGTCTTTCTGGGATTCTTCTTCGTGACAGCAAACTAGTTTTCAGACAAATCTTTTATATCCTTTAGGAGTTATCATTCCTGTTACGTGGTCGTCCTTTGAACCAGAATCTTGTTGTTTCATCCACAAATTTTAGGTCAGATCTTGTTGCCCACTGTCTGCTTTGTTTTTTGAAATATATATGTCTACAGTCTATTTTCCAGGTGAGCTAACAGGAAAAGGAATAATGCATAGGATATGTCATAGCCTTGTGACCACCTCTGCTGTGACATGTGAATACATTACACTGTTAATAAAATTTCAGGTCTCTTAAAGGAGGGAGATAGAGGCCTCAATCTTGCAAGGAAATAATTCACACACTGTGATGATTTGATCAATTGCTGCAGTAATCACCTAAAGAACAGAAATATTCAGACTATTCTAGAGCTGGAAAAAACAACTCTGGAGGCAAATATGCTTAGTGTTACCACTTGCTGATGCATCAGCTAGGGCAACACGTTACAGCAGCTGCTGAAGGAAGTATTCAGAGGCTGAAAGTAATCTACTGGCTGGAAGAAGGGAAAAAGAGGTTGGTGAGGGAGGGCCATGGATGTTGATCGTCCTCAAAGATGAATTAGAAATCACAGTATTTTTAATTAGAAATATAATAAAAACTATGAGTGTATGCAGACTTCTTTGCTCCTAGGAAGCCAGATGACTGCCCATTCAATACTGTGTCTAAGCTCACAAGCTGCTCCATAAAATATATAATGACACTACCTGATCTTCCTTCAAGAACTCAGACAATATAACTTCAATTTTTAAAATCAATATGCACATATTTTAGAGCAAAGAAGAAGTAAATGGTGCACCATTATTTGTACAAAGGTGGCATACTGCCCCTGTAACTTAAAAACATATCAGTATGGATTAACTCTTGGAGTTCATTTTTTGTGAAGAAAAGATTGACATGCTGTAGCTAGGACTTTATAATATAAACCACATTGTGCATAGCAATTCTAGAGTTATTAGGCATTCTCCACAACAAAAAAAATCACATAGAAAAAAAAAAAAAAGTTAAATAGCATGGAAATCATAATAAATGTTTTATTAATGTGCCCAGATGGACTGAAGTTTTGCTCATAGTAGGCAGTAAAACTACATTCTTAAAAATTATAAGAACATTTGAAAAGTTAATGTGGAAAGGCATATTAATTTCATAATTCAAATTGATAACTGCTATTATCATTGGTGTGCTGCTAAAAATTGAATAAAACATCTGATCCTATGAACTATAAGAATGAAACTACAGAAGTTGATTTCAGCCAAGATTTTCAAGAGAGGCTAGTCTCCTTCAGTGACAGGTACTGCTAGAGTAAAACAGAAAGATAACATTTAAAAATCCGTTGAACTAGAGAAGAAAAATCTATGATAGACAGTATGACTGACATGAAGAAGCAGAATGTGGCGCCACCTTTTACCAAGTCCACATCATCTCATCAAAAACACCTGGTGAAAATGACACTTAGTCCTCTTACTTCTTGTCACACACAGAAAGCATCATATTTCAACAGCAACACTATCTGAAGTTATTTTTACCTTTTATGGGATTGTGGATTTTTTTACTTCTAATTCCTGTCCTATCTGCAGTTCTGAGGTTCAGATGTCTGTGACCAAGAGTCAGAAAAAGAAATGTCAGACTACTAAAAATGGTCAGGCAGATATCTGGCACTCTGATGAGATGTCAACAGAGACATCTTGCATAGCAGAAGGATGCTATCGGTAGATCAACTACACAGAAAGAATGTCATGAATCCAGTTCCCGTGTATTCTGACTTCAGTGCTTTACTTAGACTCTGTCCTCACACCATAGCTTGGCCTGGTACAAGAATGACCTGTTTCAACCGGAATTTTATTGTTAACTCCACATATATTTCTAAACTCATATAATCTTCCTTTGTTAAAGATCATGTAGATTGTGAGTGGAATCAAGAACTGTAAAAAAAAAACCCACAAAATTTTAGTTTATGCCTTATGCTACATAATTCATCAGCACTCTCTCCACTGTCATGGGGGAATGCCTAAGATTTTGGATCTCTGGCCAGGACATTAGAGCATCTCTAAATTATGAATTTTCTGGAATTCCTCTGGTTTCTTCTCCTGTGATGCATGGTTTACTGGAAGTTCATGGTCCATTGTATCTGATCACTGATCTTGCTGCATTTGATAAGAATTACCCCTTATAATTTTTTGACCCACAGAGACTGTGTGGTGCCAGTCTGATACTGTCACTTCTTCACGTTGATATAATTACACTGCTTCTTGTTGATATAATTATAAACAATCCCTGCACTCACAGCTGGACTGCGTTTGTTGTAGTTTGTGTATTTCAGAAAAACCTGAAAGTCATGCCTTTTAGATCAAAAGTATCCAAGAAAACCCCCAACATTTAGCTGGTATCCATACTTCTACATTAATTTGTTGAATAGTTTCTCTCCGAATGTATACCATGTGCAACCTGTTTCAGACTAATCTTAGTTTTGCAACATTCTCTCACTCTAACTTCCTTTCATGTTATTATTTACCACATCAAGAGGTTTCTCAGTTGTATCAGTCACTGTAGGAAGAATTTATTTAATTCTTCATGCTCTAATTTTTCAAGATGCTTTTTTGTAAAAGCATTTACAAGAGCTCTTGCTTTTTGCAAGAACACTAATGGTGTTCCTAAGAGTTTAAATATATGTCTGGATCTACAGTATTTTTTTAATGACAATTCTCAAAACCTTAGATTATAGAAGGACACATGGCCACAAGTATTTACACCAAATGTTGTTCTACTAGAAAAAATTAAAAACTTTGTAGTACATCTTCAGTTCATACATGTGCATATGAAATAGGTACTCCAGAAAAGCATCTGAATGTCCCCATAAATACTCTGGTTTGGGTTGTCACTAGCCACTAAGATGTCTTTGCTTGTGAGTGTGCTTACTAATACTTTATTGATAATCTAAAGGTACTGTTATTGTACATGAAGATCTGTGATCCCAAATCAATAAAGACTGACACAACAACCATTTGAACTTCATTGGTCCAGTTGCTGTAATCATGTAGATAGTTCTTTCTGTAGAGTACATTGTTCTACTGTTACAGAGCCTATACCTGGAATACTAGACATATAATGTTATTTTCCAAGACACAAACCCAAGTTCATGGAATCCCTTACAATAATGTTTTGTTGTTGTCGAATGGGAGGTCTAAAGCTCTGCACAAGTCAGCAGCTATATAGTCATACCTTCAATGATACTGAGTTCCACTTTCAGAAGTAATTCCCAGCTATACATGCAAACTTTAATGCTCTCTTGTTTATGTACGTGAACCATCACTGAGAGCACTAGATTTATGTTAAACTTTTAAACGATTCAGGTCTATATTCAGTACGACAATGGGTAGTTAGGCACATTAAAATACAAGCTAAACTAGCCTTAACGCTTGCTGACTGCCTTAATGGTGATCTATTGCATAAGAGACTTTAATATATTTTCATTCCAAGGCTGCTTAAAGAGCTACAGACCCATGGTATATCTTGCACTTTTTCTCCTTGTGCAGTTACTGTATATTGGGACTTTGCTCAAATTACTTCTGAGTCTAGGAGAAAAACTTACGGTATATCCCCCATTTTAAAACAATTCAAGGCTGTATTTACCTACTGTTCAGAATAATTCAGAATTCATTGGAGAGTTTACACTTTCCAGTGTTTCAGTGGGATCAATGAAAGCAATGGTTCTGTATTTTCATATAACAGCCATACTATGAAAGAGTATGACTGTTCCAATTCAGCAGTTTTCTTAAAAGGTATCTTGGTTTCTGGAGAAAAATCACAAACTTTACCTTATTAAGTGAAAGTTCTTTAACATCTTCACAGTTAATCTTACAGTGTATCAAGTAACAATGTTAAATAATTGCTTTGAGAGATGACTGAAAAATACACAGAATTCAAAACCAACCTTATTTTAATCTTAACAGACTCTAATAAACTAAATAAACTTTACATAAATTAATTAATTTTATGAGATTGTTTTGATAGACAAATGAGCTATTATTGCTCCATAGTGTATGAAGTATGTAGAAGTATCATTCAGGCCTCAAAGTAGTCTTAAGAATCACATGATCCTTTCTGATGCTATTTGCCTGACCTGGCTTTTCAAAACAGGTGGCTGTTACGGAGGCTTCCAAATAAGCAACCCACCACCAATTTAAAAAAATAAATAGATTTATTTTTTCCATAAAACCACCAGTCAGCTCTCCGTAGATTACAGATCCGGATGTCCACAAGAGGAGAACAGAATAACTTTCTGGGGTTTAACAATAACCCGAAATACTTTACAAAGCCCCACTCCCCGGGGGTTTAACGACAACCCCAAACGAAAACTTCACTTTCTAGGGTTTAACAGGAACCCGAAACGTAAAACAAAGCCTCACACCCCAGGGGTTTAACGACAACCCCAAACGAAAACTTCACTTCGTGGGTTTAACGAGAACCCAAAACGAAAAACAAAGCTTCACAGCCTAGGGGTTTAACGACAACCCCAAACGAAAACAAAACTTCACTACCTAGGGTTTAACGACAACCCAAAACGCTCTATCACTCACCTAGAAAGTGAGGGCTCTCAACCTCGAGGACCTGCTCAGGGCAGCGTCCCGACCCAAAGTACCTCGAGGAGTTTCCTTGGGCAGCGTTCTGACCCAAGGGGAGAGTCCTCTGACCGCAGCGTGCAGCTCCAGGGGACGAGCTCAAAATGGCTCCCCCAGGGGACTCCATTTATACCCAGGCCGAATCTGACCTGTAGTCAATAGCGGCTCCCATTGGTCAAAGGTCTCAGCTACCGCGAGACCCTGAAAACAAAGACAGCCAAAAGCTGCCACGTTTCAACAGCCAGGAAGCTCTGTTTTCACTGGGCGGATGCACCTGCCACAGTGGCATCCCATAACTCAGCTTGATGGGCCTTTGATTCCCACTAGGAGAGAATGGACTCAGCAGGGAAGCAGGGCTTATAGAAAGAGCTGCCAGGAGATAAGCAAGACCCAAGGAATTGTCAATCAGGACACTGTTCTCTACTGATGTGTGCAAGAAAAATCTTTTTTAAGTTATATATGGTAAGTGAAATCTGTAACTTGAAGTTCTTCCTGAATGAGAAGGCAGGAGAGAGAGAGAGAGAGAGAAAGTTTTAACTTCTAAATTTTCTACTTGAGCTGTACTCCCACACTTGTTAAAAACCTTTATCCCTGTAGGATAAATCTGTTTGTGGGATATTCTTTCATTTGAAAGTCTTATAAAGATATATATTTCCTATATCTACTGATTGCAGCTGCACTGTACTTAATGACACTTTTGTACTTTGAATTTTGGAGGAACAAAATACTCCTCATAACATTCTATGGTTTATTAATAACTGTTTGATCTCTTGTTATTTTTCTTTTTTTTGTTACATTTTTACTTGGAAAATTTCTCTGAATTTGTGCATGGAAAAAACAAAATAATTAAAAAATCTAGAGATTGCAGTAATACAGAGTTATATAACACCAGTTAATGCATTCATTGGATTTAGATTGTGGAATTACATTTCATTGAACCTTACAAAAAGCTGTTTGTAAATGGCTATATAAATATATTTTCATTATTAAATTAACATTGCATCACCAGACTGGTGAAACTTTGTTAATTATGTGTATATTGAACATAAAGTTCTAGGCCAGAAAGGGCTCTCTGTCTCCAGCCAGCTACCTTATACTGGCTGAAAATACCCATCTTAGCCTATGGTGATAGGTTGACCGTTGATGTCCTCACCATTCTGCAAACATCTTAATCACAGGCTGCATACAAATCCTATCCAACTTTGTGACTTTTGCCAACAAAAACGGTGTACTAAGAAGTACCAGTAGTGTAGTATTGAAGTGGCATAATATTGATGCAACACATAGAACAAATGGAGAGTAAAACAAATCGGTAAAACATGGTCAGTCAAAACAGGCAGCAGTTTGGGTTTACACTGAAGAGTGACATGAGTTTGTATCTTACATTTTAACCACCTGACTGAGCACCAAACATGATGGAAATATAAATATTTACTTGGAAGGAAGGAAGTAAAGATAGAACCTCTATGTCCAGCTGCTTAGCATTTAGTGTGCTAATTGCAACTGATACTGTAGTAACTGTTCACATAAAAATTGCAGACTAGTCATATTTATCTGATCTTTACAAAGTAATCCATTTTCAACCAAATTTTGTTCCAAACGATAGATTCCTTATTGGATGTAAGCATTCAAACGTTTGACTACTAATTTAAAATAAAACAAAAATCCTGTACATAAAGTGAATATTGAACGTTACAGAAATTGTTGGCTACAACTTCTATAAAATAAGACAGATTCACTGTTTCACAAACTATTACAATTACCGCATACAATTAAAAATATGAAGTCCTCTAAAAGCAATTAAGGGACAATTACTTTTATAACATCATACAGTAACATAGATACAGTTTTATTCATTAGGCCACAAAACATATTTTTATGAAATTATACACAACAGCAAATTAGACCCTACCATTACTCTGTGTGTTTCATTTAATTTCATTACATTGAGTTTTATGCTATGTTAAAGGTTAATGCCACTATTACTGCCTTCACTGTCTGAGTTTATTGAAAGCCTTAGGACACATAATTTAGTAAAAACTTCTTGTGAGGGAAGAGTAGATTCAACTTTTTTAAGTGTAAGAAATGAAAAACAGATGAAGAAAGGGAGTTTTTCAATAACCAAATATTACAAACACAGCAGCAGGAGATTGCAAATACTCATACAATACTATTTTTCACAAGTGGTCAAAGGACCTAATATAGAAAATCGTCGTTTGTGAAGAGTCTCGTGATGATCAGTATTAAAGCCCTGCAGTTTAACAATAAGAGTAGATGAAAATCGCATTTCATTTTCTAAAAAAGCATGTTCCTAGCCCTCATGACTGTAGAGAAATGAATGAAGAATTAACCCAAGAGCACCCTAAGGGCTGAAAAGACAGAAGGCAAATGTAAAGAAACTGAAACTTTCTTTTCTGTAAAAATTTTACAAGTTTTGGGGGTCTGACTCATACATTTTTAGCATTTTAGGGTTGATAATAGATTTGACTTTGACTAACAGGAGGAACTGGTTCAGAATCTGAAGTTGGAAGGCAATTAGGGTGAAAGTGAAAATAAAATTATAGAGTTCATGATTGTGAGGTAAGAAAGGAGTGACAGTAGCAAAAATGTGACAATGGATTTCAAAAAAGAAATACTTCAGGAAACTCTGGAACCAGGTTGATATGGTCCCAAGGGAAGGATTTTTAAGCAAAAATAAAACAGAAAAACTGGAGTTTCAGGGTAGCTGGCAATTTCCAAGATGCACAATAGCAAGAATGGATGTGGAAGAACGGCAACTATATATGGACAACTACATACCTAAATGAGTGCATGAAAAATCTTCAGTGACTTGACGTTAAAAAGAAATCATACCATCAAAATGGAAACGAAAATGTATAAATCAGGATAAGATTAAAAGCAGAATATGAATTTAAAGGGGAAAAAAGTCAGATATATAATGGTGCAAATGAAAAAAAAAAGACTAAACTAGTGAGTAACAGATACAACAGTAAAAGAATTTCTTAACTGTTGTCAAGAAAGGATATTGTGACTATTTAATGGTAAATATAAATAAATAGAAGAATAAAAAGAAAATAATGAAAAGGTCAGTTTCTTTTCAACATTATTCTTGAAAGAATAGCTTGACTGTGTGGAAATATTTAACAAGTAAAATTGCTGTAAAAACATGGACCTGAATGAAGAAAATTAAAAGTTATGTAGATAAAGGTATTTTAGATAGATTTCTAATTGATTTAGATTTCTGATGACTTTTGCTATATTTAAAGAAAACAACCAAAACCATTTCTGAGCCATTAAAAAGTATTATGGAAAATTCACAAAGGAAGAATGAAATCATGAGATGGTAAAACAGTAAATATAGTATCTGTGTTTTAAAAAGATAAAGTCTATGTGGAGAATTTCCTGCTGGGAGTTACAGCCATTTTTGGTACCTGAAAAGATACTAGGAGAGATTATTAAACAATCCATTTGTAAACACCAAGAGGATAACAAGATTGTAAGAAAAAAATAACAGATTTATCAAGATCAATTAATGTCAAAAAAATCTAATTTCCTCTTTGCTCTAGATAATTTACCAAGGAAACAGAAGAGAGGCTGAAAAAGATTTTTTTTTTTAACCTTAGTAAGGCATATACCCACATGAAATCTCATAAGCAGATTACAGAGAAATGGTGTACAGTAAATGAATATAGCTGTAGCACTTATGGGGATAAAAACCTTTACTCAAAGAGTAGGTATCACTTTCAAATTGATAATCTTGGTGAACTCCTCAGATGTGATCCATGAAAATAGTATTAAAGAAAAGATATATTTGTGTTCATAATTATGTTCAGAATATATACTGGTAATTTACAGTGATATTTTATAAGGGAATTCGGCAGAACTTCAATGATTTCTATACAGTCTAAAAAAATAATCACAATTCATGAAAAATATTTTAAAATAGATTGATGAAATGTTCATCATGTTGAATAAGGATGATACAGTTTAATTTGTAGCCATGAAAAGGAAAATAGTTATTAGGAAAAAAAATCAGATATAAGGACAACTAAACAAAAGAATTGCTATGTAAAAATAAAGGCTATTAAAAGAAATATCACAAACATATATCCTAGTCTGTTTTAGTACTTTCAATTGTGTCAGAGCAGAGGGTGGGCTAGTTTACTTCTTTAGTTTCCTCCTTTGTTGTGAAGGACATTATAGCAAACAAGTTAAACAGTTTTGCACTTTATTTAGGCATCTCTTCCCCTAAGAGAAAAAATAATTGATTGCATCTAAGAAGCTTTATGGTTTAAGTGTAGACAATTTCTCAGTGAAATTGATAACTCATTTTTTCTTGATAGCATTTTTATTATTATTCTGTATGATTAGTTTTTTGTTCTCAGACAAACAAAGTTTATCAAAAGTTAATAAACATTTTTGACAAATTCAGGAATATATTATATTGTTGTAAGAGTAAATATGAGGTAACAAGTGGAGCTATTTACCAAGTGACATGGGAGAAAGTTGGAAGTCTGTAAGTCAAAGCTGAATATCTTCTGTTGACAGTTAACCACAGGAATATAGCTTTACTCTGCTGTAAATCAATAAACACTTAAAAATAAATCAAGTATAATGTGTAAGAGGATCATTTAGCCATCTGTCTTCGAAATGGATGGTCACCTCATTCCAAAATTTGAATATTCCTGCTGATATTATAAGTAATAGATATTTGTAGAAAGTCAGATGAATGTGTGAATAATTAGGAGTTATAAATAGAAGTAGTCTTTACCATGATAGCAAGGACAGACAACAATAAAATCCTGAAAATGCCCATAGCTATGTATAGTATTTTCCATCACTGTATATATATATATATCTCACATGAGGTTAATACCAATCTAGAAAGGTAAATCAGGTCACGTGCTTGTTAAGTTCTAACTATACATAAAAAAGAGAATGTTGGAAAAGTTTGGAATGACTGTAATATCCATCATCATCTTGCTTGTTTGCTTGAATCACCCATAACAAACTGTAAATAACAGTCACTATTTCTTGTTATTATTTCTCTTTTTTTTTCTAGATCTTGTATTGTAGTTCTAACTTAGTATGTAAAAAACCCCAATAAAATATATTAACAATGGTTCTGTCTTACTATCATGACTTAGATTAAATTAAATAATAACACATCTGTTGTAGAATCTAGTCTGGAGGCCAAACCCTAGCGAAAAAGAGTGAACTGCATTCTTAATGATCTGGGTAATTAAAATAATCAATCCACACTACAGATGGAAGTACACACTTTCTAAAAGATATGCTTCACCTCATTAAAGAGTTAAAAGGCTTGTACAAGAAAAAACACATACTTTTAGAACCTTCTTTGTACAGGTGGTCCTTTCTGATGACCATCACTGTTTTTTCCTGCCTTTAAAAATGGGAAGCAGTGGAGGAAGAAGGTTAGAGTTATGAAACCATGATAAGGTCTAAATTATTGCCCTACTTTGGTCTTGGAAGGATGAAAAGGGGAAAACATTTCTATGGATTTTTTGTGGATTTTTGATTTTTTTTTTTTAATATGCTTTTGTGAAAAACATAGTTCTACCCTTCTTCACCCCACCCTAAGTAATAGTTTCTGAGTTAGTCAAATACACTTGTAAAGTGTCTTCCCATAATGGAGAATTTCCAAAATAGAAATGGGTGAAGAACATTAACAATATCAGGAACAACAAAGCAGTTATAAAGTGTATAGAGAAGGAAATATGCCAGCTTGCCCTTATATTGGTACATGTGCATGTCAGGAAAAGCTGTTGCTCTGTGGCTTCATTAAAATGAACAACAGCACTTATGCAATTAATGATAAACAAATAATTAAAAATCTGTTAAGCATTGCTACCTAACTGATGAGGATAGCTAAGCTCTTCTCCCTTGGTTATTTGTATTTTGTCATCAGAAAAGATCAAATCACTCTCTAAGTAGTAAAATCAGATACAGTTACATACATTAGACAATACCTAGTGATTGTTATTAGTTTGTTCTTAATATTCCAACAAGATGTCAATATAATTGTGTGGGCTTGACTAATGCAAACATGCTTTAACAATTTCATGCTTTAAGAAATCCTCAGAATTGAAATTTTGTCCAAGTCAGAAAATTTCGTTGTTAAGGTGGAAGAAGGGAAAGCACACTACCAAAAAAATGTTAACATATAGCTTCTTTTTTTATTTATTTTTTCTGTTGTACATATTTAAAGTCCATCCCCTACTACAAGCCTGCTTTTGTACATTGTGTAATCACACGATCATCACAAGAGATAGTGGCATATTTCAGATCTTTACTTCTCTGATAAGTTGTTCACCTGTCATCAGAACTAGGTGAAAGGAAAAGAAAGGCCTATTTGTGAATTGATACAGATATTGACAAAATATTTCCTTCTTTAATTTAAAGCACTCTTTTCTTTTGAGCTGAAGAAGAGATTGAAACATTGCTCAGCTCTTAACTTCTTTCCCTCTCTTGGAGAAAGAATGTTGCTTAAGGAAGCGGATCATTTAAGATTCCTAGATTTTGTGTAGAAAACTTTGCTTTGCACCTAGTCCCTTTTTATGTTCATAAACATACTGGAGAAGACATCATAAGATACTAGTCACTTGTAGGGTGTAAAGAACAGATCTTCACTTACCTGCACCATAAGTTCAGGTACAAGCAATTGGACTCATCCCTCACAGACACATCCTCAGCCTTAATTCAGCTGGTTAATTCAATATGATGTACATTAACTGACAAGTAAATATTAGATATTTTATAATGCATACTCTGAAGATGTTGCTCAATTACTAAGGCAATTCAAAGAAGTGACAGCACTTCTTAACATAAATAACTAAACTAAGTTAAAAAAGGCTATTCCCCAATTAATAAAACTTTCATTTAGTTATTTTCCAGAAGTGGCTTATACACACCTTACCATACGTTCTTTTATTCATAAAAATAATTTGAAATAAATATTATACCTTAAATTCTATGTGACATAAAAACTCAAGTTTCATTGTGCATTTGGGATTTTTATGCTTTTTTCTCCCTCTCCCTTTCTGTGCCACAATCTATTTCAAGCACAAAGGAAAATGTAGTTTTCTATCTATAACTGTTCATTTAGCAACTTTATGGATTTGTAAGAATAACTGTTAAGTTTGATGGCAACTCATGCAGTCCTGTGTTCAAGTATATTCAATTCTTTAGCCTTATTTTTCTTAGGCATCCTAAGGCTTCAGTTTTGAATTGACTAAAACTAACTTTTCATGATTTTGGGTAAATCTGGTAAATATCAGTAAATATCAGTTGAGCAAAAGTGATGTGAAAGAAAAGGTGCCATGTATTGAATAAAATGAGACATAATAATTTGCTTAAATGTTTCTAGACCTGAAATGAGTAATATATTTGTCCCTTGTAGAATAACTTTTTGTATAATTGGTTAAAACCAGAATATAATTTATTAAATTATTGAGACTTCATTGTCATTTATAATTACCCTAAGAATACAATGGCATTGAAAACTATACCTTACCAGGGAAAGCAAGAGAGTATGGAAATCTATTTTTATCTGGTGATCTGATGTGAAAAGGGTGTATTATGACCATTTCTTACAAAGGAACATTGAAAAGTCTTCCTTGGTGCTGGCTCTTGTTACTGAAGATGACTCTGGCAAAAAGTTATTTACTAAAATTCAGGCTGTCAAAATCATCACATTACCCAGCATCTAAAGAAGGTATGAACAAGACCCAAAGCAACAGAAAATCACAGCCAGAATTAAGCTACAATTTAATCTGGAAACTAGTTTTCTAGTATTATGTCGTAAACTTTGAATGCTGGAACTAGAGGCAAAATTGAGGGTTGGCTTTATTCTTGCTAGCTTGAATAAAAATAGCACAGAAGACACAACAGCAAGGACCTCAAGGACTGAGAAAAAGAATTCACATTGGACTTGAACTGAAACTGTGCAGATTAAACCCTAGCTGTAACCAACTTGTGTACCACTAAGCATAGCAGGATATTCAACACTCTCAAACATTATTTAAAATTAATAAATGAGTGACAACTGATAGAGATGAAAATATTAAGAAAGGAGATGATAAAGGAATATGAATACTGATAATAAGAAAGGAGTCAGGCACCTACAGCATAGGGAAAAGGATTAGGTGGATTTATTATGTGGGGTGTCCAGTAGTATAAGAAAGTGCCTGAATTCCTCTCCCTGTACCTCATCTGGAACTTCCATTCCCCTGTAGGTGAATATATAAGAGTTTGAAAGCCAGGAGAACAAAATTAAGATTACTTAGATTTATGAAGCAACTAGCCAGAATTCAAAAGTGGCTTAGTGGCTGACTGGAAGTATGAAATATTTAAGTCAGGAGGTGAAATTGGAAGTTTTAGAGATACCATGTAAGTAAAGTTCCATTTAGAGTAAAATTCAAGGTATTTAATATAGGAAATGTACTGCTTTCTGATAAGCAGCTTCCACGAAAGGTATCAGACAGAAAGCTACAGCTTCCCTATGTGCTTGTAGCTTCTAAAATGTTAATGTTTAGAAAGAGGGAAGTGAGCTGGAAATTGTGGCAGGGAGAACTCTGTGTGTAGTGGGATATAAAAAAGGAACAGTATATGTGTAGTAAATGGTAAATTCACGCCATTGCTCCCAAGAGTTCTTAGAATGACTATAATTACCATCTATTAAATCAGTCATGAAGCCATATTTGCCCATCCTATCTCTAACTTTATTAACATCTATAGCCTACTGTCATACATATATTACATTAACATCTATTCACTATGGTTCCAAAGCTGTTTCATTGAAAAAAATGCACACAAGGAAAGAGAAACTCTTAAGAATCATAGCATAGAACTGGAACAAGTCAACTACAAAGACAGCTGATAAAAAGAGGTGTATATATGACTTTAAACTTCTATAAAGAGGAAATCAATTAAAATAGAAAATTTAATAATAAAAGCAGATTCTTAACTCAGAGTAAAATATCTTGTGCTGTGTTTGGCAAAACTGTAAGTCCTGAAAACTAGGAAATCCCAGGGTACTAGACTACAGACTAATTTTTGTTCATTTTCACTGGATGTGCTAGCAATCTCAAAGCATGCACTTCTTCAGTCTAGATCTGTATTATAAGTGCCAGCTATTTGAGTGATGAATAGCTCTGGAAGATTACCATTTTGTTACATTCTGCTTCATCATACTTCTGCACATAGTACTAGCACTGCACTTTCTCTTAATCATGATTATATACCCAGACCTCATTCATATCATATGAATTTTCTGTCAGTTCCCATGTCAAGAAGATCTCTACACTCTCTTGACAAAAACTCTGCCACACAGAACTGGTGTGAAACCTGTGTGATATTAAGATACATATGTACCTTCATCCATCAACTTGCACACATATGGAAAGGGTTCATTTCTTCCTAAGGGAACATGTTCCTGACTTCTTAATCACTTTGTCACAGTCTTGGCTCTGGCAAACTGCTCCAGTGACTCCACCCCTATTCATTACTATCCACCCATATTATTAGGTAGTTGGTGTACTTACAGGTAAGTTCCATTATCCATTGACAGAAAAGGAGATGACAGAGGGAAGGAAAAAAATGCTTCTCACTATCATTTAATCTGACTTCAAACTGTATATTTTCATTTTTCAAAATAGGCTTTATGTGAACTCATGTTTCTTTAAGCAACAGATATAATTGTTTGGCACAGATTTTTTTTTTTTTTTATTTGTTTGGTTTTTGGTTTTGAACTATCCATTTGAGGATTTCAGTGTAACGAAGGGAATGGTTGGCTCTATTCTTGGTCTGCTTGATCATATACAAAATGCATAGCATTCCCAATTGTATCAATTGGCAGCTGAATAATAATCTGAATTGGCTAAAATTATATAATCATTCCACCTGAGACATATAAATGATCCTGCAACAGTGTGCATACATTATGATAAAAGTAATTTTTACTCTGGGGAAGAATCAAACAGATAATGGGAGTGGTGAACATATTAATCAATTTCAAGTAATAATTCACAGCTCAGGTACTGAAGAGGGAGAAAATTGTTTTATAGGTGCAAATACTAAGAAATGCAATCCTCATTAACATTGTCTAATCTCTTTAGTCTGACCTACATCATTTATCTGAACTGCATAATTTAAAGTTCAGACAAATATTCAATTTTTCAAACAAGAATACAGACCTGAACTTTCAGAACTTCTAACACCCAAAAATTCATCTTGGACAGTAGCTAAAACTCTTACCAGAGTGAAGTTTTTGATTTACAGATGTTGAAAACTTTTCTGAGGCTCAAACGACCAGATTTTATTGTCTTTATAAGCAGTGATCTCTTAAAAGAAACATTCCCTGAGCCAAGAAATAATTTTATTTTTTAGAGCTTCATCTGATAATTCCAATAGCAGAGATCTCAGGGCAGTTTGTGATGTACTCAGCAAGATGTCATGTTTATCAGAGCTATAGAAGACATTTATTACTTCATACACTATGATCTCTTTTGGGATTCTTACTGAAATATATACCATTAAATCACCTTCAGCCAATTGCTTCATTCACAGCTGTGGGGTATCTGCCAAAAAGCAGTGACATAAGCTGAATGTAATTTCAAATTATTTGGTTTGACTCTGTTTCCAACTAACTTGTTAGAAAAAGAATTTAACCGCAGATAATAAATTCTAAGGTTCAAATTCCCTAGTCAGGCTCCTAGTACCAATAAAATCTGGTTTAGATATGCAGACAAGGTCTGTTTCTAAAATATAGTTTGTTTTATGAATAATATTTATAGGTTTATTAAAATGAAAGGCAAAAACTCTTTTCATTTAAATAAAAACACTTTCCTGCTATGATTTAAACATGATTCTGTTTGTGTTAGAATAAATTAATAAATGAACATTTTGAGGCACTGAAGGCATAGATCATGATACTGGTCAATGCAATATACTCACTACATATTTGGGAACACTGGAGAACTGGAACATGAGATTCTTATGCCTGCCTCTCTGAAGATGAGTAATACCTTTTATGACAGGCTAGATCAGCAAATCAAACATATTCTATTTCTTTTTTTGTGCCACCTGGGCAGCAAGACCAAAATATCTCTTGAATTTTTGATTGGTCCTCATGTGATTTGCTTTCAGAGAAAAGATTCTCCATTGCACTCATATGTATCTCTATATCTCTGTATCTAGATCTATGAAGCAGGTAACGTCTAGAAGTCCCTTTCAGACTAAATTATTTTATGATTCTGGGATTCTTAGCTGAGAAACCATACTGCAAAAATGCAATAAATTATTTTGAAAGGAAGCTTAAGTAATGAAAACAATAAAGTGATCACTAAAAAGATTACTTAGGAGAGTCGTGTAACTTCAGCATCAAAATAAACTGGCATAAGGTTAAAATGGTTGATAGAAAAAAAAAAGAATTAATGGAATATAGGAAAAATATATGCAGTGTTTAAAATGGTGCAAAGGATGATTCTATTTAGAAAGTGTCAACAACTTAGGCATAATGGATAGTTTTTTCTCAACCTGACATTAACCAGCTAAATGTGGATCCAAGCTGTAAGGATGGACTCTGCAAAACCTTTTATTAGCTGTCACAGCTTTTCATCTGTCCATATAGAAGAGGATTTCTCTCACAGATGTATTGAATCTAAACAACTAGTTTAACCTAGATGCTTAATTTACAGACAACCAAAGTTAAATGAAATGAGTCTTGAACACGCTACTCAATTTAGTCAATGTAAACCATCTATGTCCCTTTGCTTTCTCTCAGGTTCAAGAGATACAGGCGTTGTAAGAGGAGAGAGCACAAACAGCAATAAAACAGCACCTTGTTCTGGATTTGTGTGTGTGGCAGGGTTTTGGTAGTGGGGGAGGGGGTTACAGGGGTGACCCCTGTGAAAAGCTTCTCAAAGCTCCCCCATCTCCAAGCCAGACCCACCTCTGGCGAAGGCCAAGCCAATTGGAGATGGTGGCTGGACCTCTGTGGCAATGCGTTTAAGAAATGGAACTTGGGAGGAGGAGTGGGAGTTGTGAGGGAGATACTTACCCAAACACTGAAGTCAGTGGGAAAAAGGAGGAGCAGGGAGAGAGATGCATCAGAGCAGAGACTCCCCTACAGCCCGTGGTGAGAGGGCAGGCTGTGCCCCTGCAACCCATGGAGGTCCACAGTGGAGCAAATGCCCACTTGTAGCTTGTGAAGGACTCCAGGCCAAAGCACGTGGCTGAAGAAGGCTGGGACTCTGAGGGAAGCCTGGGCTTGAGCAGTTTGTCACTGGGAAGTGCTGCAGCCTGTGGGAAGGGACCCACACTGGAGCAGCTCAGGAAGAATTGCATCCCATGGGAGTGACTCATGTGGAAGAAAGTTTGTGGAGGACTGTCTCCCACAAGGGGGACCCCACACTGGAACAGGGGAAGAGTGTGAGGAGTCCTCCCCCTAAGGAGGGCAGAAATAACAGGTGATGAACTGACCACAACCCCTACTTCCTGTCCCCCTGCACTGCTGGAGGGGAGGAGGTAGAGAAATTGGGAGCAAAGCTGACTCCGAGAAGAAGGCAGGGGTGGGGGAAGGTGTTTTTAAGATGTGGTTATATTTCTCACGGTCCTACTTTGTTTCAGTGCTAAATTAAGTGGTGGTGGTGTTCAAATTAAATCAATGTTCTTTCTCTTTCCCAATTAAGTCTGCCTTTTGCCTGTGACCAAAACTGGTGAGTCATCCTCCCTGTCCTTGTCTCGATCCCAGAGCCTTTTGTTGTATTTTCTCCTCCTCATCCCTGAGTGGGAAGGAGTGAGGGAGGAGCTGCATGGTGCTCAGCTGCCCTCTGGGCTTGAACCAAGACACAGCTGCTAATATAACCTTGATAAACCAAGACTGAAAAAAATCAATACTTTCTTCTGATCTGAAGGAGAGGAGCTGAAGCCCTGGAAGACTGCTATAAGACAATGGGAACACTCCAATGTTGTATTAGTCAGATTAACTAAAGTTTAAAAACTTAAAGGTGAAATCCTTATTTTTATTTTACAGTTTTGGGAAACATATTTTACTATGAAATAATTTGATTCTTGTTCTATAGTCATATCTTTAAGATATATTATAATTTCTTCTAAAAGTGGTTGGAAGAACACTTGTTGTCTTATAAGGTAAGTTTCAAAACTATTTCCAATTACTACAGTAAATGAATAATTAAATGAATACACTATACAGCATGTTAGCAAAGCAGTAAAACTTTTTCCCATGAGACTTCTAAACATGGCACAATGAAAGCATTTCTTACAGTCCCCAGAATAGTACAATCTATAAGGAAACTATTTTGGGGAAATACGTTCCCTTTTAACTGTTTTACTATTAACTTAGATTTACTAAAGAACAGGATTCATCCACAGGACCGGTTAACTGTAAACAGTTTCAGGAAACAAGAAGATAAAAGATAAACTGATGTAATAAATTGAAATTAGAGGTAGAAAATCTTAAATCTCCTCACATGATGTTTGATACTAATTCAGAGCAAGAAGTAACTTACTGCTAGATCTCTACATTGAATTATGTTTAAATGTATTTTTCCTTTGTCTCTGTTTACCAGAGACTTTATATGTATGCATATGGGCTGAACTGTGACAATGCAGGTTGATACATTACTGAGTAGGCAAGATCCGTGACACCTACCTCTGCCAATTGTTCTCAGCTTAGCTGAACATGTATGACTATGATCTTCAGGAAGACTTCATAGTACTCAAACTTTTTCTGTTTATAGCCCAGCAGCTAGCTGTGGGAAGAGTTTTACAATTTTCTAGCTAACTCTAAAATAGATTATATTCCAGCTTTCAAATTATTTCCAGTTTTCTGTCTTCACAGTTTAAATGTTTACAACTTTACTTACCATTCAAATTCTTATGAATGAGAAAGACTTTATTCAGTGTCCTTACACTGCATTTTATTAGATGTCTGAAAAGAATGGTTGAGAATTGAGTAAGATGATATCTTTGTTCAGTTTGCTTCACTGACATCATCTCTGCTCTCCTTTTTGACCTTCTCCTTTTGTCCTTCTGTTTATCTAATCCAGTTATTTGTCCATGTCTTTAGCTTAATATATCTTTTTGGTAGATATTCCTCCTGGAAGCTTTGAGCAGCAACTGTCTTTTACTATATCTGTATTTTGCATTAGAGCCAGTAAAAATATTAAGGGATTGGAGTATCTAACATGTAAGGAGATGCTGAGAGACCTGGAACATTTTAACCTCAAAAAGAGAAGGCTTAGCTGCATTTTATTAGTGTGTAAAACTACATGATGGGAGAGGGATTCAGTAAGACAGAACCAGACTCTTCTCATTGGTGCCCAGTGAAATACATATTGAAATACAAGAAACTCCACTTAAATGTAAGAGAAAAACTTTTTTTTATTGTGAGGGAGGTCAAAAACTGGAGCAGGTTGCCCAGAGAGGTTGTGGAATCTCCAACCTGACTGTACACTGCCCTGACAAGTCTGTTCTAGCTGACCCTGCTTTAAGAAATGGAGTAGTACTAAATGATCTCCACAGGTCCCTGACAACCTGAACCATTCTGTGATAGTTTCCACAAGGGGTCTTTGGTCCTTAACAAGTTATCTTAGTCATTTTTGCAATATATGTCTCTGTATGTATATGTACACACTTAGTGTTAAAGAAGATGGTTAAGTTACAGGCATTTTAATATTTCAATTGAAAATGGTCCTGACTATTAAAGCTTAGGTAATGTATTGATTAGATTGATAATATTATTGTAATTGCTACACTTATTCTTATTTTGTAATTTTCACTCCAATATTGAACACTGTGGATGAGAATCATCTTGTACACCCTTTGAAAATGAGAGTACTTCCTTCTGGAGATGCCTATTTACCTCCACTACTGCAGATGATATGTCAAGAACTAACCTAGACAAAATATGTGGGTTTTTATGACTGAAGTTAGGAGAGCTGAATTATTCCTATACATCTCTCAGAAGAAAAAAAAAGAAAATAAACTTCAAAAGTTAATCAAATTATTGTGTAACTCAAAAGGCAAATTCATTAGTACTAATATGGAAATATAAGGGAATATTTTTGGAGGTGTATTCTTAAATAATATGTTTGTCTTCTTAAAAATCTGAAAAAAACCCTTATATGTAATTTTTAATACAAAGTGGCATAGGAGGTGCTTTTCCTTGTAAAATAAGAAATATCTCTTGAGACATTTCTCTTGTCAAAAAAAAAAAAAAAAATCCCTTCTGGAGGTATGGGAAAAGAGAATTTTAATTAACATTAAGCTGTGTGATGGTTTGCACTTGATAGCTTGACTTTTAATTTCAGTGGTTACTCACAGAACACACTGCATTTGCTCAGCCATATGACATCTTATTTCTATTACAAAGATAAAGTTACATTTTCTTTTGCAAGGTCAAATTTCTGAGGAGCAGTACTGATAAAATTGGTTTGGCAACGCGTACAAGAAACTATCATGCTGTGCTAACCAGCATTACTAGAATTCATGTGTTTGTAACGTAGCTGATAAACTATATACTGCAGTGGCTAAAGTTGTTCACAGCCTACTTACAGACTTTAGCACTTTTAAAGAAAGGTAAGTATAAAAGAAAATTCCTACAAATAATTTTGCCTTTCACACAGGAGGGGTCTAAAATTTCTATTTTTTCTTCTTAGTAATAAAGTAGAGTCTGCTAGTCCGTACCTGATTTAACCCAAAACTGTTTAGATTGTATTCTCAGGATTTCACAGGCTTCTCATATTTAGAAGGGATTTCTGGCCTTCATATGTATTTTAGAATCTCATCTCTATTAAAAAAAGGGTAACTTCAAATGTTATTTTCCTAAACTTTTGCACAAATGGCTTTTTCCATAATAAAAGTTAATATCATTATTGTTGTTTGCAATCAGATGAGAGCACTGTTAACACAGTACATGGGGCGTCAAAATGCATAATTAGCTGTCAAGTTGTCATCTTGATCTTAACCTTTTTTTATTTTTTTTTTTCATTTTTCCCTTGTTCATCATGATCAACTTTTAGTCCAGCAAGACTCCTAGGCCATTTTCTGTCAAGCTGTTTTCCATTCTGTTGGCCTCACAGCCTGTCCTGGTGCCTTGGAATATTCTTGCCTAGATGTGGGATTTGGGATTTCCCTTTGTTGAACTTCATGAAACTCCTGTCAGCCTATTTCTCCAGCTTCTCAAAGTCACTCTGAATGGCAGCACACCCATCTGGTGGTGCCACTTCTCCCAGTTTTGTGTCATCTGCAAAATTCCTGAGAGCACACTGTCCCATCATCTGGGTCATTAATGAAGACGTTATAAAGTACTGGGCCCAGCAACAGCCCCTGGAGTACATTGTTAGTGTCTGGGATCCAGATGGATTTTGTGATGCTGATCACAAGCCTCCAAGTCCAGCACTTCAGTTTTCAATCTACCTTCAAGTCCAAAGCACTGTAAATCCAAATGACTATGCTATGCCAAAATAGCTTTTACTATCCCATCACTGAAAACCTATTAAATCATTATATATAAAATCTGCTTCAGTACTTAAAATTAAGAGCAATACTATTTCAGTTGAACTTCTTTCTTTAAAAGTTCCTTTCTGGTTTGTTGGTTTTGTTTTTCTTTTTTTTAATCTTAGATGTGTAAGTGTTTTCTTGTGCTGAATCATTAAAACTAGGTTGTTTAAGCTATATGATACTATGGCTAGAGAATTATAATGTGCTCCCTATAGTGAAATAGAATCCATAACCAGAACTCATACTAAAGATATGAGAACATAGTACAAAATCTGTTAAAGTTGTTCCTTTCTCTTTTACTGCTGAAATTTACCACTGGTCTTTGAGTAATAGAAAGAATACTGTATGAAAAAGCGCTCAGAAAAATTTAATTCCAATCATTCAGGTTATCAGTGGGCTGCAGTTCTGTTGTTTCAGGAAGATAGTTTTCTGTAGATTAGATTTTAGACTCCATAGGTAGAATTGGTTTTTGTATTCATATTTACAGAATACTTGCTATGTTTAATGCTTCTGGATGGTCCTATAGTACTAATAGTGACATGAAAGTATGACAAATGCTGCTATAATGATAGAAAATTATTTCAAGTGTTTTCTGGCAAATTTCAGATTATTCTTAAAATTTAGTTAATTCAGCTTTAGTATGTTAGGATTCACTAAGCCTCCTAACAATGTAGGTATATGTGTGATTTGTCAATTGAGAGGGTTGGGCATCTAATGGTACCCCTAGGAGATAACACATCCCACCTATACTCTGGTTCTCTTGATGAGAATCGGTCTCTCTAGTGGCTATATAAGTATATATAAGAAACTCAAACTATATGAACTATTTAGAGCTATACTGTAAATCTAAATGAATAAAGTCTATGTTTAGAGGTTGTTATTGAAAACTGATATCTGAGTGCCTATTACAGTCAAAGGAAATCTAGCATTCTATACAACTCTTCATATGTAAGCCGCTAACGGCATTTGAGGCGCCATAGGATATCCTGCCTGTATACCAACTGTTGGTCCAGAGATCTTGGGTCTTCTACATTGGTCCTTTGTCATATCTGCTATCCCCACTGTGGATGCCTCACATACAATCTGCAGAACTAAATAGTTTATTCTAGTGTAGACATGAGTATTTTATGAGCTTGGTGACTCTATTGACTCTATGACTGGATTTGCTATATCTCAATTGACTATCATGGAAACTTTCATACTTAATACATGTGTAGACACCAACAATGCAGTTCCCTACATTTACACATCTACAATCTGGAGATAAATTCTAATCTAGAAGTGCAATTTTGTTCCCTAACAGCAGACATTTATAGCTATTTTATATGACCTGGGATACCCTATCTGGCCCCCAGCACCTGCTCCAGAAGGGCACAAGTTTCCTATAATTGCTATGACATATCTGCCAGCCCTTTGCAGATAGTTGTCTGGGATACCTTAGTGAATCTACACTGACAATAGTTGTTCATCTGTAGGTAACCAAATTGTGTGCCATTTTTATACTAACTTTTAGATGGTTAAAATAAGGTAAGATTAAACTCAGTCAAGGTGATTTAATTGGAATTAAATTTAGCTATTGTGAGTAATACAGGAATCTCAAATGTTTACCAGTTATATCCACTGGAAGTGAATATGCCTACATGCTTTGTTGGTCTGTGGCATTGAGGTTTAATTCAGATCCCATCTGGACTCCTGGAGACATTTGAGATGCATTTGGATATCATTCCTGGCCCTGAGTTGACAGTCCAAAAGCATACCTGTTCCTCATAGTTCATATGTTGCATTGTTGTATAGAACTTCTATCTAGACATCAGTATCCTTAAGCTTTCAGGTTGAATTGCTGAAACTTATTTACAATAAACTGTATTTGAGACTAATTTGGAACATCTAATGATAGCAAGTACAATGTCTGTTCAGTTAAATTTGACATTTGTATTTCACAGAACATGCTGGTTTTCCATTAACTGATAACGCATTTCTATAAAAAGCTATCTCATGAGTTATATTTTCAGTTCAAAAACCAGTTAAAGTTTTCACAAATTTTTATATTTGAAGACCAGGAGAGATTAGATGATCTCATCTGTCTTATAATGTTGAAAAATACTCAGATACAAAAGACTATTTTTATGATTCTGGGAAACTATGTTTTAACTGTCTGCCTGCATTCCAGACTGCTCCTTCCTTGCCAAAGAATACAATTCGTGGCACACTGAGTTATTTCAGAATGGCATTTGAACACTCATTAGGAAGCACAGAGTATGCTATGGCTCCACAATATAACACTTAAAACATTAAATCTAAAATACAAAAAGTGCTTTAAAATTTATATCTATATCATGCACAGTTGCATACAAGTTATATAAAAAGAAAAGGTCTTTCTGAAGGAAACAAGTCAGATTTATTTTCTCCCACATCTATCCTTCAGACAGAATAGCATAGAACAAACCTGTCCCCAAGTCTGGCAGCTGAAAGCTACTTTGGCATACAGTCACTTCATTCCAGATCCCTCTTATAGGGGTAATGTTACAAGGGATTTCAGTAACATTCTATGGTCTGAATATCACTGGTACAAACCTGCAGCAGAAAAGTCTATTTTCATAAGCAGAAATTAGAGCAACCCAAAGGCACCACTATCTTCTACAGTGATTTGATTGGGAAATGCTGAACTGTGGGTCAGAAACACCCAATGATATGAGGCTGCAAAGCATTCATCTCTGAAATATGACTTAACGACTCGTAATTCATTTGCAAGAGTAGAAGTATGTCTGGAGTTAAAGTTCTACTAAGCCAAGCTGTGAGAACACAGTTCATTTTACTCAGCCACTAGGATTACTATCATTCAGTGAAAAGGCAGACAATACATATAAATTTAGAACAGGTAAAACTGTTAATTCAAAACTAGAAATGCTTTTGTTGATGGCCCTTTGCTTACCTTGCTGTTATTTTCTATTTGTCTGCTCAAAGTAATCAAGTACTAATGGTAGTAGTGCTCATTGTTATCTGGTGGGAGATAGCTCAGCTTTGTAACTAAACAAAACCGAAATTCTCTTGTCCATCACTATTTCAGATCTCTATAAAAGCATTTAAATTGTTGATTATGCTAAAAGACTATTTCAGTATTTATACCCTATCCTGCATTCATATTCCTGTACTTGATGATAAAGACTTCTCGTATAACTGGATGATCTACACCTACTCTCTTCAGGAAAGCAGATAAGGTTTTTCATGTCAAAACATTTAATTATAAAGTTGATCATGTTGCTTAAGTAAATCTTTTAAAGAATAATAATAAAAAAAAGATTAAATTTTATCTTGAAAAAGAAAGTCTTACACATAAAATAGGAAACAGACATGTAATTTAGGAAGAAAGTAACTTGGCAGTTCAAGGTAATTAATGAGCTTCTTATACTATCTAATGATGAAAATGACTACAGTATCCAGAGGAAAAAGTCTTTAATATGCTATATAATTATGACAGATAATGTAAAGCTGCTTCTGAAACATGCAATTAGTAATTTTAGTTTCAATTCTGTTCATGGTTTTCACTTCCCAACAGTTAACAGAATAATGATGTAAAATAAATATGCATAGCAGAGCTGGATAAAAAATAATGTTCTTTTTGTCCATTAATTTTTTTTTTTTTTGCATTTTTCACATTATGATTTGCCTGTAGATACATGAACACAATAACAAATGGAGTAAAGTTTGACTTTTCTCTAAGAATTTATCTATTCTGCTTGAAAGGAAGATGATTTTTTTCCTCAAGGTAGCTGAACTGTATAATTGGGGGTCATCTTGAATTTGGGATTGCCTTATTTTATATGGTGTGGAAGGTTCTCTAGGGAAGATGGAGGAAAATATGCCAGAAGTTGATTATTTTTGCTTTTCCTGCTCACATGTGAAGTTGTGGAATGGTTTGAATTTCAGAGAGAACTATTGTGATTCTTGGCAGTTGTGAAATGGCAGATCATTCAGAGCTGAGAGGTAGGAATTCAAAAGTGAATTAAAGTGAATTAAGAATTACCAGCAAATATAAGAAGTCACACTGCATATTTTAGATATATATTTTGCTCTATGCAGGGGGTTGGGAAGGGTTAGAAGAAAAAATAAGCACAGACAGTTGTGACCTAGAAGGAATCAAATCATGATGCGGGCAAATGTGTGATGACAAAAACAATCAGAATGGAAGGTTTTACATATTGATTCAACACATAAGCAGTTCAGTGCACCCAAAAAGGGATATTTTGAAGACTTAGAGCAAGTTATAGATGCTATGCATGCTGAAAGAAGAGATGGAAAAACAGTCACTAAGGGAAATTTCTGAACTGAAAGTCCAAGAAAGAGTATGAGCACAAAACATTCTCCAGCAAGAATTCAAAGTCAATATTGGTTAACTCAAACATATCATGCATTATAATGTTTTCTGTCCCCAGTGAAGAACACAGTGTCCCCCAGTGAAGATGCTTTGCTGGCATCTACCTTCTGATTCCATTTGTATACTCCCTGCATTCCAGTAGTATGCATTGATTAGATAAAGATCACAGTTATCTGCTAAACTAAATAGGTGATGCAAGACACCAGTTTAGGTTGACCTGCCATTCAGTTACACTGTTGAAGTAGCTGCAAACTCATCACTATAGAAACTTCAGGGAATGAAAATATGCACACTACAGTAATGTTAGCAGTGATTATACTTACTATAAAATTGCAGCCATATGAGATCTCATAGTGTAAAATGAGGCTAAAGGAAAACCTATCTAATGTGATAACTGTTAGATGTCAAAACCAAGAATGAATGTCTAGCTGCTTAAGAAAGAATTGGTTGAACTTTGCTTTGGATAGGAGATCAGGTTTTTTGTTAAGGAAAAAGATACATTTGCCCTAGATGCATCCAGATGAACATTTAACTTGGGCAAAGAAAACCATTAAAAAATAAATACTGATCGTCAGTTCTTACCTGGAGGAAAGCTACCACAACTGCAGGCATTTGAAACAGTAGTGAGCAAACTCTATTCCAAGACTACTGAAAAACTTAGAATGGCTTTTGGTAGAACACCATGGCTCTAGGCTACACAAGTGAAAAAAACAAGCCTTCTTTAACACTGGTCTATTGTGTGATTAAGAAAGCATGGAAATGGATAAATTCAGAAAGTATGGCTAAGAGGCATAAGAAATCTTGTAATTGGGTCCTATGGATAGAACTGAAGTTGGCTTGTTTGAGCAGAGGAGTTGAAAACAGTAAGGATTTCAGACAATAGGAAGAATTTGAAGATGGTGAAGAAAAAGTGGCAATGATGAAAATTATAAAGAGGTATAAAAATGTAAAGACAATAGTAACAGAGATGTACAGAAAAAACAGAGTAACTGCAGGGGAATGGATTATTTATTGGTTAGAAGTAAGTAATAAAAAGGAGGTTTTTTGTATAACATTATTTTAGGGGATATTTTTATATTATCCTAGAGTGGTTTGGGTTGGAAGTGACCTTATTGATCATCTAGTTCTAATCCCCCTGCCATGGGCAGGGACACCTTCCATTACATCAGGTTGCTCAAAGCCCCATCCAACCTGGACTTGAACACTTCCAGGGAGGGGGCAGCCACAACTTCTTTGGGCAACCTGTTCCAATGCCTCACAACCCTCACAATAAAGAATTTCTTCCTTATGTCTAATCTAGATCTACCCTCTTTCAATTTAAAACTGCTACCCCTCATCCTATCACTATGCTCCCTGATGAATAGTCCCTCCCCACCTTTCCTGTAGCCCCCTTTAAGTGCTGGAAGGTTGTTATAAGGTCTTCCCGGAGCCTTCTTTTCTCCAGGCTGAACAACTCCAAGTCTCTCAGCCTGTCTTCGTGAGGAAGATGCTCCAGCCACCTGATCATCTTCATGGTCCTCTACTGGATCCACTCAAGCAGGTCTATATATTTTTCTTATACTGGGGCCCCAGACCTAGATACAGGACTCCAGGTGGGGTCTCACAAGAGTGGAGTAAAGGGGGAGAATCACCTCCCTTGACCTGCTGGTCACACTTGTCTTGATGCAGCCCAGGATATGATTGGCTTTCTGGGCTGTAAGCACACATTGCTGGCTAGTATTCAGTTTTCCATCCCTTAATACGCCCAAGTCCTTCTTTGCAGGGCTGCTCCTTCTTTGCAGGGCTGCTCCCAATCAACTCTTCACCCAGACTGTATTTCTGCATGGGATTACCCCAACACATGTGCAGGACCTTGCATGTGGCCTTGTTGAATTTCGTGAAGTTTACATGGGCCCACCTCTCAAACCTGTTTTTGTAGTTCAAGACCAGAAGGCAACTGGGCACCACGTAGTTTCTCATTCACTCCTTCCCCTTCATGGATGATGAGGAGAAAATACAACAAAAGGCTCAGGATCAAGACAAGGACAGGGACGGATAACTCACTAATTATGGTTACAGACAAGAGACAGAATTGACTGGGGAAGAAAAATAACATCAATTTAATTTAAATATCACCATGACCAACATCTAATTTTCCAATCAGAGTAGGACAGTGAGAAATATAACAATTTAAAAACCCTTTCCTCTTACCTCTCCCTTCTTCCTGGGCTCAGATTTGCTCTCAATTTCTCTACCTCCTTTCCCCATAGTGGGGCAGAAGATAGGGGTTGCAATCAGTTCATCACCAATTTTTTCTGCCACTCCTTCCTCCTCAGGGAGAGGACTCCTCAGACTCTTCTGCTCCAGCGTGGTGTCCCTCTCATGGGAGACAGACCTCCATAGACTTCCTCTGACATGAGTCATTCCCACAGGGCTGCAATTCTCCAGCATAGTCCCTTCCCACAGGTTGCAATTCTCCCAGGATCAGACTGCTCCAGCACAGGCATGCCTCAGAGTCATGGCCTTCTTTGGGTGCAGCCACCTGCTCTGGTGTGGGGTCCTCCACAGGCTGCAGGTGGGCACCTGCTCCACCGTGGGCCTCCATGGGCTGCAGGGGGACAGCCTGCCCTCTCATCACAGGCTGCAGGGGAGTCTCTGCTCTGCCGCACCTCCCTCTCTCCTTTCCTCAACTGACCTTGATGTCTGCATAGGCATTTCCCTCACAAGTCCTCCTCCTCATAAATATATTATCACAGAGGTGCAGTCCTCATCACTAATTGGCTCAGCCTTGGCCAGAGGTGGGTCCAACTTGGAGCCTGGGGAGCTTCTAACAGCTTGACACAGGGGTCACCTCTGTAGCCCCCTCCCCCACTACCAAAACTGGCAACACACAAACCCAACACACCTGTCAAGGTCCCTCTGGATGGCATCCCTTCTCTTTAGTGTGTAGACCCCACCACACAGCTTGGTGTCATCGACAAACTTGCTGAGGGTGTACTCAATCCCACTGTCCATGTCACCAAAAAAGATGTTAAACAGAACTGGTCCCAACACTGACCCCTGAAGAATGATACTCATCACTGCTCTCCACTTGGGCAACGAGTCATTGACCACAACTCTTTGAGTGTGACCATGGTTGCCAATTCCTTATCCACTGAATGGTCCCTTCATCAAATACATTTTTCTCTAGAGACAAGGATGTCATGTGGGACAGTGTCAAATGCTTTGCACACATTCAGGTAGATGATGTCAGTTGCTTTTCCCTTATCCACCAGAGCTGCAGTTCCAACAGAGAAGGCCATCAAATTTGTCAGGCATGATTTGACATTAATGAAGCCATGTTGACTGTTATCGACCACCTCCTTGTTTACCTTGTGCCCTGACATAGTTTCCAGGAGGATTTGCTCCATGATCTTACTGGGCAAGGCAATGAGACTGACTGGCCTGTAGTTCCCGGATCTTCCTCTTTCCCCTTCCTAAAGAGCCCATATCCCTCCATTCCAACACTTCAGTCGTAGGATTCATCCCACCATGTCTCCATGATGTTGTCCTGATCCAGTGTCAGGGCAGGTTTCGGTGTGATCCCAAGAGCCTTCGGTGGTGGGTGAACACACAGCAAAGTTCTCTGTTGCCTTTTAAGCTCATCTTATCAGCTGATTTGCATACTAGACAAAGAGAGGCAGGTATTCCAGGAACTCACTTGCATGAGCAATTGAGTGGGTGGTCATTCTTGCCCTGCTCACCTTTGTTTTTGCATCAGTTCCCACAGATCTGCTGACTTCATGCTTCTTGAGCAATCATCCAGCTTCTGGGGCAAAAAATGATCACCTCTTATCACCTCCTCACTGGTGAAGTCTCAAAGTCATTTGCAAGGCATGCATGGCATCTGGTGTATGCAATAGAGTCACAAAATATCGGGTTTTTACAATGGCTGGTGAGTGTATTGGGTCTGGCTGAGCTGGAATTGGTTTTCCCCTGTAGCAGCCCTCATGGTGCTGTGCTTTATGTTAGGAGCTGGCAGGGTGTTGATAGCACACTGGTGTTGTGGCTACTGCTGAGTAGTGCTTACACAGCACCAAGGATCTTTCTGACATTTCCGCCCCTGCAGTGGGACCGGGTGGGCAAGATCTTGGGAGGGGACACAACCAGGACAGCTGACCCGAACTGACCAAAGGGATATTCCATACCGTATGACGTCTGCTCAAGTATAAAGCTGGGAGAAATGAGGAAGGGGGTGGGGTCACCCTTGGTCCTCCGAGGCAACCACTACGCGTATTGGAGCCCTGCTTCCTGAGAAGGCCTGACATCACCTGTTAATGGGAAGTAGAGAATAAATCTGTTTTCTTTTTTTTGCTTCCACGCACGGACCTTTGCTTCACTTTGCTTATATTAAAACTGCTTTTGTTTTACCTACAAGGGTTGGGTTTTTTTCCTATCTTATTTTCTTTCCCCTCTTTGCCCTGTTGAGAAAAAAAGGGGAAGGGGGGGAAGTGATAGAGCGACTTGGTGGGTACCTGGCATTTAGCCAAGGTCAAACCACCACAATGAGAAACACCTGGTTTCACTCAGTCCATCTCTTTGAGGTTTATCTAAGCAGTTTTTCAATACAACTGCAAGACAGTGGGAGGGTGCATCCTTCAATACACTGCTGCTTCCTTGGGTGACATTCCTTAGACCAATTACAAAGGCCACAGCTGGTCCTTGATGAATGTCCGAGACATTACTGGCACTACCACGTGACTCAAAGCACACACACAAGCAAGCTTTGAGACAATCGTTTGACATTTCAGTTTCTCACAGATGCCAATAAGACTGTAACCCTGCAGGCATGCACACATCTCTAGCTCCTCTTCTTTATTCCTCATGCTATGCGCATTTGCATAGAGGTATTTACGCTGGACCCCCGATGAAGCTGACTTACTGGCTGGAATTCCTTTGTGCTGCTCTTCAGGTGCTCTCCTGCTGACCTATGACCCCTCTCCAGGCTCTGGGCATCTATTGGCACTGGCATCAAGTTGGTAGGAGTGGGATGGATTGAGCTTCCCCTCCCCTGGCAACTTTGCTTCAAAGCCCTCTTCACCAGCTTGGCAAGCCTATGACTGAAGGTGCTCTTCCCCTTCTCCAACAGATGGACCCCATCTGCCCCCAGTAGACCAGGTTTCTCAAAGCGAGTCCCATGGTCAAAGTAGCCGAATCCCTGGATGTGGCACCAGCCCTTTCAAACCCCTTCCCTTTGACCAGGAGGACTGATGAAAAGATTACCTGCACTTCAGAGCCCCTTACCACCTCTCCCAGGGCTCTGTAATCCTTCTTGATACTCCTCAGACTGCTCCTGGCTGTATCCTTGGTGGCCACATGAAACAACAACAGTTGATAATAGTCAGTGGACTGTACAAGGCTCAGTAGTCTCTCGGTGACATGCCTGGTATGAGCCCCCGGTAAGCAGCACACCTCTCTAGAGAGCGTGTCATATTCATAGTAGTCTTCTCCTTGGTTTGGTAAGATAGTTCCTTTCTAAACCACTCTCAGCATTCTCTCATCCATGATGTTCTGGGGAAATGCTCTCCACTGTAACTATGCATTATGAGAACACTACCACCTTTTGTTGGTTTTGACGCAGCCACATTTTGTCAGCTACAATATTTTTACAAAGAAAACAGAGAACAACCATTCCCTATTTACATTCTCATATTCATGGATTTTTTTTGTTGTATGCCATAGGATAAATTGGAAGCGAATTATTCTTTAGACACTGATCATCTCTGTGTTCTGTGTTTCTTTTCTATTTTTGTTACTATTTTGAGATATAGATAGAATTAGAATTAAACACAACTCTCAAAACAGATGTACATTAACACTTAAAGCATTATATTTTGTTTTACATTTTGGAACTAAAAAGTAGTTTTCCTTGAACACGTGTTAGAAAAGGGACAACTTTTAACATGTTGATATTTAAGTTAGTTAAGTTGGAATTGCCGTCATGTTCTGTAGAGCTTCCCAAACAATTTTAAACTGACTAGATTGTCTACTGGTATCAATAAGATGTCACTAAACAGATCTCAGTATGGAACAATTTAATTTAAAGAAAGTTGAAGCTGCATCATTAGATCTCCCCACCAACGGGAAAACAAAAGGCCTCCATTGACTTATACAATGAAACATTTGACCTATAAATTAAGAACAGGATATAAAGACTTATACTGTTTCCTTACCTTAATTTATTTTAACTTAGTTCTTTTATATATACATATTGTTGGAGAGCAAGTTTAAACATTGTGCTCCTATTAAGACTACTGAAACTGAATGAGTTCCACTAGCCTTAATCTGGCAGCATGGGCAAGGGAGATGTTGGGAAGATGGAGTGGTGTTTTTTCTTTCTTCAGCTCATACACCTTCATACACCACACATTCGCATTACAAGTGATTAGATCACTGCCTTTTATTCATGGCAATGAATTGGTCCTACCAATGCAATAGCTGCTTGAAACTTTCCTTTTTTTTTTTTTTTTCATCCATCTTACATATATCAGAGTGCTTACTGTATTCTTTTTTGTTACCTTCAGTATCCCAGATGCTTCAGTTTACTTTCCAAACCATCTGTCTTTGAGGACTTGTTTCCATTCTATGACATTAATGAATGTTCATTTTTCTCTTTTGTGGCACCCACTATTGGAACATAAGCCTGAATTAAGGTGAAACAAAAGTCTAGACCTGATTATCCTCATTCTGATATGCAAATTAGACTCATGCTGCTAACAGACTATTGTTTCCTGATTTAGAGAATATGATAATTCAACAGATTTCTCTTGTTTCTGTAAATTATAACTTATAAATGATCTCACATACAATTGTGATCTTTAAAGGCTATTTCTTTTTATTGTGATTTAACCCCAGTAGTCAGCTTAGCCTGATGCAGACCTTCACTCACTCCCCCACAGTGGGAAGGGGAAGAGAAACAGAAGGGTAAAAGTGTGATAACTCATGGACTGAGATAATGACAGTTTGATAGGTAAAGCAAAAGCTCTGTGTACAAGCAAACAAAATAATAAATTCCTTCACTACTTCCCATTCACAGGCAGATGTTCAGCTGTTTCCAGGAAAGGAGGGCTTCATCATATGTAATTCTTACTTGGGAACTCAACATGTCCCAACTTCCTTGTTTTTCCTCAGCTTTTTATTGCTGAGCATGACATCATATGGTGTGGAATATCCCTCTGGTCAGTTGGGGTCAGCTGTCCCAGCCGCGTCCCCTCCCAACTTCTTGTGCACCCCCAGCCTACTCGCTGGCAGGGTAGTGTGAGAAACAAACTGTGTAAGCACTGCTTGGCAATAGCTAAAACATCCCTGTGGTAACAACACTCTTTTCATTACAAATCCAAAACATAGAACCCTAGGAGCTACTATGAAGAAAATTAAGTCTATCCCAGCTAAAATCAATATCCATTTTGAGCACACTTTCTCAAGTATTTGTGTGCAGCTATGGAAAGACATTATACCATAGAAACAAGCCAGTTTCTAACTCAACATTTCTGATGGTAGCTAAAAACCTCATTCTGATACTTCTTGGAGTGTATGCTCAGTTCTTGTTCTTGTATGACTATTTTATGAATTTTCATTGATAAATAATGATGTCACTGGATTCTCTCCACTATTTTTTTCTCCTCAAGGAGATTTTTTACATTATTAAAACAATATTGTTTAATTATTTCTGTGGCAAAATATTTATACAGTGTTTGTCACAATCAAATTGCTTAGTAATGCAGAGGATCTATATGAGACTTAAATCAAATTAAATAAAATAGAAGTAGACTGATGTGAAAATCTAGACTGAGATCAAAATTGGGTCTTTATGCTTCTTTTATGAACTTCAGAATTGAATCATGATATACAGAACAGAGGATGTTAACAATAGAAATATGTTTTAAGATATGCTAGAGACTCACATAGCTAAACCTTTATCCTACAAATTCAGGTTTTTATCAAACTAAACTGAACATCAGAATATGTATCCTGTTCTGTCAGTCACACAGACTTTTCTTTCAGGCACAATGAAAATCTGTTTCGGCACCTTATTCTTCATTTCATGTGTAATAAATATATAGATATAGATGTGTGTCTGTGTACATGTATGTGTGCATATGTGTGAACTTCATTCCTCAAGACTGCAGTATGTATATACTTTCAGATTCATTTGGATACATTTAAATATATGTATAATATTTATTCAGCAGTAAGTTATAGAAAGTCTAAAGGTTTTCAGAGATTTTTATTTTTCTTGACTTGGTTCAGGTAGACATATTTTATGGAAACAAAATCGATTTTGACAAATATTCTTTAAAAGCAAATTAAAAATAAACCAGTCAAAAATGTTGATCAAGTGTCACAGATGTAAGTATTAACACAGTAATGATTTAACAGGAAATTTAGATTTATTCATAAATAACAGCAAATGATCATTTACAAAATAATCCAGAAAATGTTATAAAAATAGTGACTTATTTACAGATTCTAAGATGACAAGATTCACACTAACTTACTTCATGGTATCTTAATTTATACATATGTACATGCACATACACAAACACAAAACGTACAAACACACACAGAGAAACAAAAGTATTTGGATCCAGTAGAATGAAGTATGTATGCACACACCAGTAAGCAGAGAAAGAGCGGGTGAAAGAGAAGCTAGCTCAAAGTAAAATTTCCCTCCTCTCAAGTTTTGAGTAAATACAATGCCTTGGCATTCCTCAACGGGCAATAATTAAGACTCGAGTGGGTTGGCTTCACCCTGGCCTTCCATCAGCTCTGGCAGCAGATGACATCTTAAGGGTTTTGACACCTGAGAGGCATCCCAGCTTAAGGGAGATGCTGGTCATAGGCCCACTGTGATCCAGGAGAGCTCAAAAGGTCTCCCTTGTGGTCGCCATTTATAGGGTCCAAGATAATTGACTTTTGTCAGATACCATCTGGTACCTTCCAGCAGTTGCACAAGAACTTCATGAATGTGCAACTCTGTTATTGTTCCCATTTGACTGCATCCCAAGCACAGGTGTGACAGGCCATTAGGAGATGATAGGCTGTTATAACCGTTTCCAAGCAATCAGGAGGGGTAGGAGCCAGGCTCATTAAGCGGGTGTCTTAAGGTTAGCAGTCCTTATCTCCACAGATTGGTGTATAGCTCAGGGGAGGTGGGTGGAATCACACCTCCCACCAAGCAGCACAACAGGAGGGGCAGGGAGGGGTAAGAATTGCACCACCACACCAAGTTGACATATGCACATAGGAATATGGATTCTGAGAAGAATTCTTTCAAGAATATAAAATAACACAATTAATACTAAATAATTTTTTTCAATATATACCAGATCCCCTACAGATGCTTTCCTCTCTTTTTTAATTAATGTTCACATAAGAAAGAAATGTGGAACTGTAGAGGGAAGAAAACTTGCTTATAAAATGTATTAGTTTCAATTTCTATCTTAAATTTAGAAACAAAAAGAAAAAGAAAACTGTAAAAAGAAAAAAAAACACACCTTGGACAGAGATACATTTTTCCACTTACTACAATAATCTAGTAACTAATGAATTAATAAGGAAAGATGACAATTATAGAGAATATTTCAAGCTGTTCAAAGTATCATTCTGTTCCTTCTGAATTTAAAGATGCATCTATAAACCTCAACTGCAACACTATTTAACATGGTTATTTTCTCTTCATAGACTTAGAAAAGAATAAATATGTCCTCTTTTGAATTTCCTTTCTTGCCCTACAGCTTCTTTCTGTTGTTGTAATGTTTCACTCATCTACTCTTACTGTGATATGATCATCCTAAACATGTCTAACGAGTACTCTTTTTTCTTGCTTCTACCTAAAACTCACCTAAAGAAGAAAAAAAAAAAAGGTCATAATCTCATGTATTTTTGATTTTGAAAGACAGATTTATCTGCCCCTCAGCTAAATTGGAAACTACTGTTGTTTTCCAGTTGAAAGTGGATCAATATTTTGCATTTGTATACACCTAGTATACATTTTAAAAGGAAACTGTGCACAGCACAGATAAATGTAGAAGCTCTCAAAGCAGAGATAATGATAGTAAGTATTTAACTTTAAAGTGGTTTATAATTTTGTATATGTAATTAAGATCAGAGGTTTTTTTAATTTTTTTGGGGCTGATATCAGGTTTCTATTTGTTTAATTATTTATTTTTGGGTTACATTCCAATATGTGCTAATGTTTAAGTGACAAATTCAGTCTTTCTAAAACCATACAGATGAAAGTTTCTTCTGTGAACTCTGTAGTAAAATAAGTATCTCGATTCTTTCATCTTAGATGTTTGTATAAAGACTCTAAAAGAGACAAAAGTTGTCTTTCAACATTTCAGGTAAATGGAGTCAGGGGACTCTGCATTCAGCAATTCATAAAAAAAACATAAATTACCTTTTAAATATACAGCCCCTATCTAAAAGTGAGATTCTTTTGAATAATTTATTATTTAGAAGTGATCAAGTGTATCCCCAGCAGTTTAACTCACCTTGAATTAATTATGCTTAATGTTAACAGAATAAAGTCTTCCAATCATCTTCCTGGATTAATTTTTAAGGTAGTGACTTCCAATGGCAAGGCAAAATATTCACACTGCCTACTAACTATTGACAAGAGAATGCCTAATCCTTGTTCCTTGCAACCATGCGGGGCTCCGCTTCAAACAAAAGTTCCAGTGATAACTCTATGTCTAACACATTGGGCTCTACACTTTTCTGGTTTTACTCCAGTCAATGTCATGGCATGTTTGATGGCTGACTTAGATGGGAGCAAAAATTTGACCAGTGCTAAATGTTTAAGAGAATGACACCTTTTATCTAATAATCTATATAAGTTTAAAAAGGGTTTAAAATGGACTCAGTTAAGAATGGTAGGATTTAATGCTCATTCTTCACCAGTCCAAAGAATTACAGAGAACTGATTCATATAAAATCTAAAATCTGTAGATATGGAACATGTTCTGATCTGCTCGCTTCTTGTATTTGAAGTTGCTAACGAGATATCCAAAACAAGTATCATAAAAACATTCCCAAGGATGTTCCATACATTTGTTGATTTTTCCATGAAAGATTCTATAACATAATTAGGGGCATTTTAATATATTAGAGAAATGGAATAATAGAGAAATTAATTCATATTGTAGAGAAATTAAAGGCTTAAATCTGGTATTAAATAAATAGGTTTAAGAACTTAATAGGAAGTTTCCTGTACAGTTGCAATATTATTAAGAGGAGAAATCCATAGATATAGTTTAATTCATATAGCTTCAAAGCTGAAACAGTGGAATCATTATTAGAATAATTTACTAATATATCAACCCTTTCTGCCCTCACTTTATAGAATATAGAAGATGAGAGGTGAAGAAAACCTTCTGACATTGTTAATAGGAGTTTGTGGAAGGACTGAAGCCTAAGCATTTGCTTGTCCACCTCCATGGCAGCAAAACCTCTTTCCATAATATGAAGACTGAAAAACATATATGTTGTGATTTTTAGGAGGTGTAAAGGAAAAAACTTCCTTTTCATGTTCTATCACCAGGTGAAGGAAGACACTTCACAACTGGAAAAAGTATCCAGGGCTTGATTTATACTCTTCCAAAGAAAACCAAAATTCCTAGTTTGGCTCAACTAAATAAAATAAACATTTGCAATGTAGAGGTATGCATCAGGACTCACCTTTAGAATCAATAGAAAGAAAAAAAGATGACATTTTATTATGTAATTTTTCCCATCTTAAAGTGGAAATTTAAACACGTCAGATAAATGTTACTCCAAAAGTGTAATTTTTCCCCACTTAATTTAAAAGTTTATAGTAGTCAGATCAGATGTAGGCAATAACATAGTACAGCATGCGAAGTTAGGTGAAATTAATCCCTTCCTCTGACTCCAGATTTTTGCTACATCCACCATCTGTCGTGCTTTAAAAATTGTTCAGCCACTGAAAAAAAGTACATGAACTGATTCCATTTCCATTTCCTCTTCATGAACACTGTGTTATTCTTCCAAGTCTGTGAGAACATTGGAAGGTCTCATAATATATAAAGCTCACTTAGGGGATCAAGCCTCTTTAGCACTAATAAAATTTCTCTCTGACTGTGAACTGACAGAAATGCATTAAAGTCTGTGATATGGCTACATGCTATTCTTATACAGATCTGAGAATGTTTCACTCCCATAAATTGGAAAAATGATACAAACTCAAAAGTCCTTTGAACAGATAAGAGAAAATCACAGCTGCTCTGGGATGCATCATGATGATGCAAATCTTATAATGACAGGGAAAAAATTTACATCTATTTCTCACAATGACACTGGGTCATTATAGGAATGATATAACGTGGAAGAATTACCAGCGAATAACTAAAGCTACAAATAAGACATTAAGGAGGTGTTTTATAGACACAGGTTGCTATTAGAAGGTCAGAAGATGAAAAGCTTAAGTGTGGTTTTACTCCCCTTTTTTTCATCTAGTTAGTCTTCCTCAGGTTTTGTTTTCTTTTGTCCACCATTTCTCTAAAAGATCATAGAACAACATAAATAAATCTTGAAAGATGCTCAAGAGATTCTACAGACAAGCCCTTTTCAAAAGAGGATCAAAATACCTTTCTAGTATTTTGCTTATATTGAAAGATACATTTTAAAACAGAAATCTCCCATTATCTTTCTCTTGCATTACATATGGGTAGACAAATGGTAAAACACGCACAAATATATGCATACGTATACATACATATCTATGTACATGTAAATATATTGCACACCTTCTTCATACTTGTAGCAATTATTAACCTACTGAACTATTCCTAATATTGTGCTGGCAACATCAAATAGTGCTAGTAAACATAAAGGGTTTTGTATTATAAGATTATTTTAAGACTGAGGTTTTTAAAAACTTGTAAATATATAAGCTCAATTGTATTCAAAATCATGTGTGTTAGATCCGGGTATCAAAACAATTTTTCTCCTAGAAAATGATGAAAACTGAATAGATATCAAAGGCTGAATATTTATTTAGATGAATTTGAGCCTTGGCACTTATTTATTTGCTCTTCTCTCATGCTCTTAAATACTTCCCAGAAGCCTGTTGCTTGTCAACATCCAGTATATGATGTTCCCTTGCCAGCCTGTCGGGGGTGCACCCTCTCCCCCATGGTGAGGCTTGTTTTAACGTTGCTGTTACAGCTCTGAGTCTTGTACAGCTCCAAATTCAAGAATTAAACCAAACACAGTAAATTGTTTCAGGACCACCACACTGATACATAAGTATGCACATCCCATGGTATCACAGGAACCCAGCAAATGCAGTTGTTATTTTGAAAAGCCAAATAATACCATTTAAATATGCTAGTAAAAGCTGAAATATGTTAGAAAAGTAGGAGCTTTAGCAGAGATGTAACTTTGAACTTTATACAACATGTGGCAGGTGACAGTGCTTTTGTAAACTTGATGCAGTACTTTTTTTTAATCTCCATTATTTCCATGGGGATATACTTGTTTCCCAAGCCCTGTACATGCAATAACTAAAATCAGCAGCTGTGTAAAAAGTTAAACATAGGGCAAATGGATTTCTGCGTTACCATCCCAAGGACACAATAGGGCAAATTCTTCACCATCCAACCACAGAGTAATCAATATTGAGAATGCAGACATTTCTACAGAGCTTGTAGAATATAAATAGAAGTCCAGTTTTAAAACCCTTCTTTACCGAAACAGCTACCTCCCCACAAAAAAACCCCCACCTTTCCTTGTTTTTTTTTTTTTTTCTGGGATTACACTGTCTAAAGTGTTTGAACATATCAGAACTACTTGTCTTAGTAAAGGTTTATCAAGATACAAGAAACATAATGTTTAAAATATTAACAACCTTTCCTTAAGATGTCTCTGGTACTTAACAACTACTTCCCTGGCTTAAGAAAAGCAAAATAAGCAGAGCTTGATTTTCTAAATCATATAAACATTTTGTGAGAATGATTTAATTAGCACAATTATGAGCCATAAGTACTTTTAGTTTGTGAAAACGGACAGCTATCTGATATAGGAATATGTTTCTATTAAACTACTATGCAAATAAGATAAGCAGTTGCATAGCTGGGGATAAAGTTGTGTCATGCTTAGAGTAGTGGAAATAGCATTATAGTTATGCTTGAATTATAATAGGATAAGGGAAAAGAAGCTGGCCTGAGCTGTTAAAAAATATCAGTCCCTACAACTTAGTTCAACAAAAGTATTAGGGCATGCAAGAGCTAACCAGCTCTCACTTTCAGTGTGTACAGTCAAAATTGTTATTCTAGGAATTTCAGTTTAGTTTTGAGGCAGCTAATATCTATTAACTCTTATGTTTTCAACACTGGAGTTCTTTAGGGATAGAAATGTTTATTTATAGGCATGTTCAGAGGTATTTTATTCATACCTACACAAAGCAGTTGTTTTGTATGAGTTTCTGCTCATATCTACAACTACAGTGAGATCAATAGGCAAAATATTTCTTCACTTGTGTGGCCCTGAAGCTTGATCTGGTCATCATTAGTTAGATCACAGCTTGAAAAGTAGATCCTATACAAAATCACATGGAAAAAAAAGAATGATCCCATTTATTTAACTAACATGTTGTGGCTAGCCTATTCACCCAGGGCACAGAATTCCAATTTTGTCTCAACACAGTTCACATCCATGGCACAATTCTTCTGTAAAGAGCATTCTGCTTACTGAATTATTGTGTTTTGCACAAAAATTTAAAATATCCTAGAAGCAGGAGAACTAAAATTCTTCCTCTGTTGGTATTTCTCCACTCTGAAATTAGATATTCAGGGGAACAAGAATTATAAACCAGGCTATTTTCCTAAAATATATTGTAAAATACAGTCAGGTAAAAAAGTAAAATACCTCAGAAAGCCATACATGAACAACACATAATAACTAAAACTCATACATAGTCATTATATATTCAAAGATTCAAAATAATGCAAATATTATAAAAATGTCACCTGAAGAAATAAACAGAAGTTTGGAGTTTTTCTATTCTTTCTCTGAACTTTGTTGACAAATACTACTCACTGGAAGACTGATGAGTTGTCCCTGAAATAGCCCTGCACTCCAGCGTGAAACAGATGTGGGGCTTTGTCATTTGTTTTGCATTTCCTGAGGTTGTCAGCTTCCGTGAGTTTTCTTTTTTATTTTGGATCCCCACACCATCTTTTAAAAATGTGCATTACTTATTTAGAACTTTTTAAAAATGCATGTCACTGAGTTGAAAAACTGCTCCATGTTCATAGCTGTGAAAATTCAAACCAGGGGATAAATTCTAAGCCTCAAGTATCTTCAACAATTTGGAGAATTCTAGGCAATCTAGGGACATAAACTGATTAATGTTTAGCTCTATACAATAAACATGGGAAAAAAGGTTTTATTCCCACTGTGACTACCGTGTATGGTATAATCAAGTTCTGTGACAGTGCTAAGTATATAGAGGAGGAAGAGAGAAGTTCAGTAAAACTGCAGATTACACTCTTTTTCACTCTTTTTCACCAAGCTGAGAGCAGAGACCAATTGTCTATACTTAAAAGGAAGTTAAAGTTGTCAATCTTGAACTAGGCTATCTAAACCGCCTTGGGGAACATGTTCTTCAGATCAGTCTTGAATGGAGAACAGGTTAAAAACTGCAACTTATGTTTTTGGTTCCTGCTTGTTTTGTAGAATACTGAGATAAATGAAATTTAAGCATAATCACAGTTACGGCACTCTGCAAAACAATTAACAATGTATGGCTAAATTGGTAGGCATTTCAAAAATAAGAGTATAATCCAACAAAGCACTTAGAGCTTTAAAATGCTCCATGGATGTAGAAGTTCAAGAAACCCATGCGGGTGTCTCCTCTAGCCTACTAAGGTAACTCTGACCCCCATCATACATCAGGTCTCAAATTAAACCTTATCTGGCACATAAAATTATACTGCAGTACATCCACACCACACCCATTTGTCTATAGCACAGTGTCCTGGTTTAACCAGGATAGGGTTAAGTTTCCCCAGCAGTGTGGGGGGGGAAGCTCTAGCCGGGTTATTCAGATACTATGCGGACGGATGTCACATCCTGGCGCGGGAGCGCGGGGCGCATGGTTATATGCATCTGCTCCTCTCACTCCTGTATTGGTAGATATACTTTGCTCTGTTCATTGTTATCACTGTTATTCTTATTATTGCTGTTTGTTGTGTTGCTCTGTTGTATTAAACCTCTCCTTATCTCAGTTTCGGGGCTTTGTATTTCACTCCCTTTGTGGGGGAGGGGCAGCGGCCGCATGGTCTCAGACCCAGCAGGGGCTAAACCATTACACACAGATTAGAGCAGCAGCTCCCTCCTGTGAAAAGACATAAAGTAGTCTTCCCTTCACATACCTTGTTGGAAAAGCCCAAATATCTAACTAAACTTAAACATGCTTCACTCAGGCTACTGACAAAGATAGTAAGACAGTAACAAGATAATAATCAAAACACTTGTTCAGGAAGTAAGGGGTTTAAGTATTTCTTACCCTAAAAAGATTTTGATTTTGAAAAAATGCTCTCAGTCTCAGTCTTTAGACTGCTCTGCCTAAAACTTATCCACACAATTATTTTGGAAGGTAAACCACTGGACTGCCAGAAATAGATCCAGCAGAATAATATGTAAGTTGCATATTGCTTGCTCAGCTAGGATGGCAAGTAGGATCTGGAAACAGGCAAAAGACTTGCCATTGTTCTTGTGGGGGACTTTAACCTCCCGGGTATCTGCTAGGATCACAACACAGCAGAGAGGGAACAATCCAGGAGGTTCCTGGAATGTGTGGAGGATAACTTCCTCACACAGCTGGTGAGTGAGCCGACCAGGGAAGGTGCCCTCCTGGACCTGCTTCTTGTGAACAGGGAAGAGCTTGTGGGGGAAGTAAAGGTTGGAGGCCATCTAGGGTGCAGTGATCACGAGATGATCGAATTTTCGATCCTTCGAGAAACAAAAAGAGAGGGGTTAGTAAAACTGCCATCTTAGACTTCTGGAGGGCAAACTTTGACCTGTTCAAAAGACTGATTAACAAAATCCCTTGGGAGGCTGCCTTGAAGGATATGGGAGTCCAGGAAGGCTGGACATACTTCAAGAGAGAAGCCTTAAAGGCACAGGAACAGGCTGTTCCCACATGCTGAAAAACAATCAGGCAGGGAAGGAGATGGGCCTGGCTAAACAGGGACCTTTGGTTGCATCTCAAGAACAAAAGGAGAATCTATGACCTTTGGAAGAGGGGCCAGGTCTCTCATGAAGACTATAAAGATGTAGTGAAGCTATGCAGGGAGAACATTAGGAGAGCCAAAGCGCAGCTAGAGCTCAACTTGGCTACAGCTGTTAAGGATAATAAAAAATGTTTCTATCAATTCATTAACAGCAAGAGGAGGATTAGGGAAAATCTCCCTCCTTTATTGGATGCAGAGGGAAACATGGTAACTAAGGATGAGGAAAAGGCTGAGGTGTTCAATGCCTACTTTGCCTCAGTCTTTAGCAGTGGAACTGGCTGTTCCCTGGACACCCAGCCTCATGAGATGGGAGATGGGGAGGGGAAGCAGAATGGTGTCAGCACAGTTGAAGAGGAGGTGGTCAGAGACCTGCTACACCACTTGGATGCACACAAGTCTGTGGGACCAGATGGGTTACACCCAAGGTTGCTGAAAGAGTTAACAAATGTGCTCGCCAAGCTGCTTTCCATGATTTACCTGAAATCATGGCTAACTGGGGAGGTCCCATTGGACTGGAGGGTGGCAAATTTGACAACCATCTACAAGAGAGGCAGGAAGGAGGATCCAGGGAACTATAGACCTGTCAGTCTGACCTCGGTGCCAGGGAAGGTCATGGAGCAGGTCATACTGAGTGCCATTAAAAGTCATATAATGGACAACCAGGGGATCAGGGCTAGTCAGTATGCGTTTATGAAAAGCAGGTCCTGCCTGACAAACCTGATCTCCTTCTATGACAAAATGACCCGACTATTGGATGAGGGCAAAGCTGTGGATATTATCTACCTGGATTTTCGAAAAGCATTCAACACAGTTCCCCATAGAATTCTCATAGTAAAAATTGGCCGCTCATGGACTGGATGAGCATACAATCTGCTGGATCAAGCACTGGCTGGCTGGACGGTCCCAGAGAGTGGTGGTCAATGGAGCTACATCCAGCTGGCAGCCGGTCAGAAGTGGTGTTCCTCAGGGCTCAGTGATGGTACCATTTCTGTTTAACATCTTTATTGATGATCTTGATAAGGACATAAAGTGTATCATCAGTAAATTCGCAGACGACACCAAGTTAGCGGGAGTGTCGATCTGCATGAAGATAGGGAGGCTCTACAGAGAGATTTGGCTAGATTGGATCGGTGGGCCAATGTCAACAGGATGTGCTTCAACAAAGCCAAGTGCCAGGTCCTGCACTTGGGCCACAACAACCCCATGCATCGCTACAGGCTTGGGGAGGTGTGGCTGGAGAGCTGTATGGAAGAAAAGGATCTGGGGGTTCTAATTGACAAGCAGCTGAACATGAGCCGGCAGTGTGCCCAGGTGGCCAAGAAAGCCAACGGCATCCTGGCTTGTGTTAGAAAGAGTGTGACCAGCAGGAGTAGGGAGGTGATAGTCCCCCTGTACTCTGCACTGGTGAGGCCACACCTTGAGTATTGTGTCCAGTTTTGGGCACCTCAATACAAGAGAGATATCGAGGTGCTGGAGTGAGTGCAGAGGAGGGCAACGAAGCTGGTGAAAGCCCTGGGGAACAGATCCTATGAGGAGTGATTGAAGGAGCTGGGACTGTTTAGTTTGAGGAAGAGAAGGCTAAGGGGAGACTTCATCACTCTCTACGACTACCTGAAAGGACATTGTAGAGAGGTTGGTGCTGGTCTCTTCTCACAGGTAATTAGCGATAGAACAAGAGGGAATGGGTTTAAACTGCAACAGGGGAGGTTCAGACAGGACATTAGGAAAAAAATTTTCACAGAAAGAGTGATCAGAGAGTGGAATAGGCTGCCCATGGAGGTGGTGGAGTCACCATCCCTGGATGTGTTTAAGGGTCGTTTAGATGAGGTGCTTGGGGGATATGGTGTAGGGTGATGGTTGGACTCGATGATCCCAAGGGTCTTTTCCAACCTGAATGATTCTGTGTGTGATTCTGTGTGTGTGAAAAGACCATTTTGTTCTTTGAAATGTTGCTGTATTTGTCTCTAGTAGTTTTCTAAAAATACAGGAAATGTACACCCACTTTGTCATTGGTGATCTTGCTTCTACACTGTCATTAAAAAGGTGGACATCACCCTTACCAGCTAGTACCCCAGGTTTACATGGAAGCTTAATGCCTACCTTGACCGAAAGACATTTCTAAGATTTTTAGGACTTCTACCATTCTCAAGCTAGACAAAGTAACATCTGTAGTGGTAAGAAGGTTTAGAAATGACATGAAACGGATTATTTTCTGAATCTTGGATTTGTAAGCATATAAGTCATTTTTATCTCTTTGTATTTTGGCTAGGGTAGATATCTAAGTAAACAATAAAATGTGTGTTATAAATCTCAAACTTGTTATGCCATCTTCCTAATATAGTCTGCATTACTTGTAGAAATCTGAGTCAGCACTGGCAAAGTTATTCCCACTGTTTTCAGTCCAGCTCTTCACACATATGGAAGTTGCAGAACCTTCAGCAGAACAATGTTGTATGTTAAGTGAAATCATTAGAAATGTCAACTGATGTCACTTAATCTTCACTATAGCTATATAAGGACTTTTAAAAAATATCAAGTTACCCACAATGTAATCTTTTCTGCAAACACTGCTGAGACACAAGTCAGAAACCTCTCAAGTGTATATGAATTAAAAACTGGACAAAACCACGTGAATAAGGTGCTGCTAAAGAACTGAATGTTAGCTTTGGCAAAGGTTAGTTTGTACCACTTCTGATATATTTTTTAAGAAAATGGTATTCAGTTTTCCATGGCAGTCAGTTGGAGAATAGCAGTCAGTCCAAGCAATTATTAGTGTCTGGTAGGATCTCCTAGATAAGCAGGTTTCTTGCTGTACTTGAATGCAAGCAATAGAAGGCAGAAAAAAGGACAGGCCATCTGGCTATTTTGCATTGTGATGATACTGAACACTACTGGAGTTTTGTCCTAAACCTTCATAACTTGCTAGTGAGTACAGAATTAAGAATATCAGGTCCAAATGTTTCAAAATTAAGGAATTTAGTTTAGCAGTGGCATTTATATTAAACTTTTTCAACAAAATTTGGTATAATAGGGTGTAGAGTCATTTTAGTTCAAAGGAAAAGCTGAATAGGCTGTTGGAGAGTGATTAAAGAAACTGTATTCCCAACTCTAGAATTATGCAAATAAAACCGTTTTTAACATTCATTCGGTGCATAAGACGTATTTAAGGATAAAAATGTCTTAATCCATAGAGAATTACTTCTGTATAAATAACTGGCAAGAAGATGTTTTTAGAATATTCTAATTTATCCAAAATAAATCATAGTTAAACTATAAACTGAGAATGTTCAGGGAATTCTGTTTATCTTGAAGACATCCAAACACTTTACCTATTTTTTTCAGATAGGGATTTTTTTTAAAAGTAAGGTATTCAAAATTTAGATTAAACTTGCTGAGGAACAGAAGTATTTACTTTCTTTGATGAGGAAATATTTTTTTCTAATGTTTTTTTTCATTGACAGGGTTAGATTTCAGTTCATTACAAAATAATGTGTTAGCATGATAACTGCCTGCTCAGATGCGATGGCTGAAATTAAAGTCAGTAACAAACATCTTGCATTAATCTCAGTAATCTAAATGTATATGAATGTCAAGTTTTATGTTTTGAATGTAATGTACAGTTCAGTGTTTGAAAAAGATGAAAATGAAAAGTGAATAATGCCCACTGAGGCAGAAAAGAATGTTTTAATATACAGTCAACATTTTGTTGAGAGCTTTCTAAGTCCCGAAGAACTCTCAAGGTGGAGCTGAGCCTTAAAAAAAAAGACTGCTTGCTCAAACCTAGGCCTAATGAGATTTTATGTGGCACAAAAAGACTGACACTGACCATCTATTGTCTTGTGAGCTGAATACAAAGAGGAAAAGGAAGAGGAAGAGAGATCATATGCATCTGAATTTAAGGTATGTTGACTGAGATATTTTTAGTTTTTCCACAACATTTTCATCTGTTTCTCAGTAGTCTTGTAAATGCCTGTAATCTTGATAGTTTTGTAAATAAATGTGCCTATGTTTTTCAGAAGGTGAGCTGGATATTTCAGAAAAGAATTCACAAAAATCTGCGTACAGAATAATACATTGATAAGAAACATTGAAGAAAATTTGTGTCTTAAAGCCTTTCTTTCCAGGGTTTAGATACTTAACTGAGATTCAGTAGATTTCTTGTGTTGATTCAGTATTCATAGGTTAAAAGTTGAAAAAGAATAGTACAAATCCCTCCTCCCTTCCATAGAACAGTAGAAGTTGTAAGCTGAGCCAAAGTCTCACATGTCTCAAGGGATTTCCTATCTTTATTCCCTTATTCTGTAAAAAAAAATAAAATAAAATAAAAAAAATCTCTTTAAAGTGACATAATAAAGGAAAGTGTTTTCCTCACCCATACCTGGATTCAAACTGTGTCAGGCAGAAAAATTTTAACCATGGTCTCACAGCTTGGATGTCAGTCTGCTCTAGTGGTCTGAGAAGACAGATAGAGGAACTTAGAGTCTCTGAAGCTAGAAAAGGTTAAACATTAGATATGAGGCAAGTTTCCTTAGATGGTCAAGGACTGAGTTATTGCATCTGCCATATATATCTAGGGAACTTAATTGTGTAAAACTTCTTTAGTTAGAGAGGAATATATGAGCTAAAAAAACATTTGTAGCCATGAATATTTCAGAATCATATATATAAGGTAAGGTAAGTTGAAGTAAGGTATACATAAATATTTAGAATATTAAGTCATTCATAAAAGTTTTTAATAGATTTGACCTTTGACTAATACACAGTCTCAAGTCTCCTGGAGAGCTAGCTGTTATGTTAGTCAACGAGTTCCCCAAGGAACTAGAAACTTATTTTTTGTTTTATATTTGAAATATTAAATAAAATATCCCTGTACATGAATTTGCATACATATATACATAATATATATAAATATGGATGTGTATATTATATAGTTCTTATCCAAAAGTTTAGACATAGGAATGGATGGAGTTTAGAACCTGATATTAAAATTGTAGTCTGATATTCCCAAAATGTATGTAGTGCAGATATAAAATTCTCTTTTATAACAGGTAACTGTGTATGTAATTATTAGCCTTGGCTCTGTAATTAGAAAAGTAACTGATTTTAAAATTTGTTTTGTCAATAAAACCATTTTTTATTTTAACAAGAATATAAATTCAGAAATAATTTCTGGGTTAATATTTATTTCATTAAAATTCATTCATTAGTTTTGCTTGAAAAAAATCACTGTGTCCGGCAAGTATAACCCTATGTTTTTTGTTTCTTTGTCTTGATTTGGTGATGTCATAAATACAACAAAGAGAAAGCAAGAGTTATATAATACATTTTTTCTTTGTTCTTTTTATCAATGTCTGTAACTATAGCAATAATATTGACAATAAACAAAACCCAAGAAATCCTTAATCTCAGTGACAATTATCTTGCTCATCTTGGTCGCCATTACTCTTGCAATTATGTTGCTTTTCTACCTCTAGCACATTTCTAGAGCGAACTGACTGCTACTGAAGAAGCTATGAATTGTGACAGCCTATTTCACCTGAAAATTGGAGTAAAGTTACATTAAACTTCATTCTATAGCGCTGCACTCTACAAGTATATATTTTTTTCTGGTCATACATATTAACTCATTAATTTTACGTGTTGTTGTTACAGTTTAGTTTAGTTCAAAATCTCCTTGCACAGAGAATTATCCTCTCATCCATAGGTAATGAATTTACTGTAAGGAATTAGATACACATGTAAAAACAAATCTTTTCTAACTGCATACTAAATGAGTATAATGTTTTTAACTAAGCCGAGGAAATTATACAAAGTATAGCAGAGAAATCAAACACATGCAAGCTAAAAATGCAGGAAAATTCTTAGACCATACCCTATGTTTAATATTCAACAAATTTCAAAGCAAAATCAATTTGAAGCTCTCCACCAAAACCAAGGGCACAACGTCTCCTTCCCAGACTTTCACATATCTCATGTAGCCGGTGTTTTAAGGACTGTAGGAAAATAGGTTGCAAATAATTTTATAATAAAGGACTCCTTTTCAGATGTTTATAAGTTTATTGTTCCTTTACCACGTAGTCAATAAACCTCGCTGTCAGAAATGAATTCTCATTTTATTTATCATGGCTAGCTAGAAACAGATAAACAAAAACATTTTAAACCTCCTAAAGGCTTTGAGATTGATGAATCCACTTGCAACAGTTCTTGCCCTTTGATTGTGCATCTCAATATTTGCAATTTTTTTGCAATTTTAATTTACTAGAGATTGCCTTGGTTCAAAAATATAGTGTCCTGCTATTGTCAATAGACTTGAAATGGCAGGTTGCACTCAAAAGACCAACTGGGAAGCCTGTTCCCTTTTTAGAAGTGATTACAAGTTTACCTCAGAAATGGTTGTCTTCTGCACATACTATTGGGTTCAAAAGTGCAGGGTGCCTTGAGAAATGTGATCACATGTTCCTGCATTTTCTATAAGTAAAAGTAATATTATTTTGATTTAGCTGCGAGTTTGAACCTGTTCTGGTCTTTTTATTACTCAAAAGACAGAACAAAGGACTGAAAATATGGACTTGAGAAGCACTGAACTTGTGGAAGAAACAAGAAGAAGAATATTATGAAAGAGGACTGAAAACTAGGAGAAATAGAGAAACAGATCTAATAAAGGATATATAGGTAACAAAATGCTTATAAGACAAGAAGAGTTAGGAAAAGTATTGCATAACAGGATCATGAAAAATTTAATGTGGAAGAGAAATTACATCATATATGTTGTCGCATAACTTGACTTTAGAAAGGAATTTACACAATATCCCGTATTATCCTCATAGCAAAAATGGTGAATCATGGACTGGGTAAATGGAAAATAATATGAGCAGAAAAACTGGCTAGACCATCGTGCTCAAATTGTGGTAATCATTACTACAATGTGTAACTAATAGGAGGCTAGCTCGTAACTAGTGCTTCCCCTCAAGGATCAATACTTGAGCCACCACTGATGAATACCTTTACTAAAAACTCAACTGATGGCATGGAGTACCCTTTGAGCTATTTTGCAGACAATATCAAATATGGGGGAGCAGTCAGTATGCTGGAGGGTAAAGCTACTTGTCAGATGGACTACAACAGTCTGAAAAAAGAACTGACAGAAATCTCATGAAGTTCAGCAGTGGCAAATGAAAAGTCATGCATCTGGACAGGAATAATCCCATGCACCATACAAGCTAGAGACTGACTGCCTATAAAGCAGCTTTGTGGAAGGGGACATTTGCACCTTAGTAGATGAGCTGAAACATAAGCCAGCAATACATCCTTGTAGCAAAAATGGTTACCAAACAACTTGGGCTGCATAGTGAGATGGTAGCCTGTAAATTGATGGAAATTATTTTTTCCCCTATATACCACTTGTGAGGCTATATCTGGAGTGTCACATCTAATTTTGAACTTCCTTGCACAGAAAGAAGACATTGACTTATTGGAGTGCATCCAACAAGGAGCCGCCAAATGTTCAGGTGACTGGAAAACATAAAGTATAAAGAAAGGCTAAGTGAATTGGGTTTTGTTGAAACTTAAAAAAGATAAAAGGAAAGGGAGATATTAGTGCTAATGCCAGACAGCAGAGCTTAAAGAGGTGGACCCATAATCTTAGAAGTCTGCAACAACAGGGTAAGGGGTAAGAAGCAATAGAAAATAGTTACAACACAAGATATTCCCTTGATGCAGGAAAAAAGAGTTGCCACAAGGAAGGTTGAATATGGGAAAGGGTTTCTGAGAGAGGTGTGGAATTTCTGTCCCTGGTGATAGGCAAACCTTGGCTGGGCAAGGCCCTCAACAACTTAATAGAAGTGGCCCATATTTGAACATTGGATTTGTGATGGGTTAACCTTGGCCAGCAGTGAGATGCCCACCCAGGGGAGGAAATATAACAAAAGCACTTATGGGTCCAGATAAAGATGAAGAAATCACTTACCAATTACCATCATGGGAAAAACAAATTCAGGATAATTAATTCATTGCCAATTAAGGTAGATTTAGGTAGTGAGATAAAAAAAAAAATCTTCATCTACATCCTCACCCTTCATTTTGCAGGTTCTTTTTCACTCTTTCCATTCTCACTGTGTCCTACAGCGGGGTCATTTTGGAGCTAGTCCCTTCCAACTTAAGTTACTCTGTGATTTTGTGATCCTGAGTTAATGGTGGGCAAATGTAAAGATGAAAGAAAAAGAATTACACACATGCAATAACACCTTTATGGTACAGGTGGATGTAAGGGAACATGGACAAGGAGGAGGGAAAGAAAAACTAGAATAGCCGCTCATCAAAGTTGTGTCAGTATATATGGGAATTCCACAGTAACACTTATTGTGGAGAAACTACAGGAGTTCCTTTGTCCATCTATGTTTGCACATAATATGTGCAAATAATATGTTTTTAAGAATAAAACACATACTTTGGAATATTCAGAATTGTGATATTTAAATAGTTTTACATGGCAATGTTGATGACTTGTAAAGAAGCCTTCAGTAACTTGAAAGGATGGTTTGCAAGACTGGTTAATGCATTGAATAAGTAAATATAGGGCTCTTCATTTCCTCATGAAATGAGAATTAGATGCAGAAAAAGTATGTATGTATGTATGTATAGATATAAAGTCATTATCCTTAAAGCAATCAGTGATTTTTTAATGAATTATCACAGTTTTAATGCATCTATGCCACAGGAGACTGTAACAAGACAATGTTAATCTTTCATAAACAGGAGTATAATAACAAAGAAAAAAAAAAAAGACATGTCATTGCAGAATAACTTCTCTTTTGAAATGCTAGTATTGTCTTTGTAAAAAACGAATGCAATCAATTTAAAGTTTAAGTGTCTATTTCCAGATTACACAGAAAGTATTGTTTACATAAAATAAGTAATATCAGTGCTCTTCTTTAAGCTTAGCTCTAGTCACTACTGTGATTCCCAATTTCATACTGCCCTCCAGGGAAATACCCACAGACTTGTCATCTGGGCTAGGAATGCAGTCATCACTACTGAGAACCATTTCTCATGCTTGTCACTCAGCTCTTGAAAAGATACACATCCACATATTATATGTCACATGCATTCCACACACTGTAAACAATCACCTCACATTTTCAGTCTGCATAGAAAAAATGACTATTTGCAGTGCTCCATGTTGTGATTTAAACTCAAATGTCTAAACAACCCATGAAGTGCTTAGCTCTTGAAACTAGTCTAAATGCATTCTGTGTAACACCGAAATTAATTGTTATAATTTATTTATTACAAAATTTCATAAACAAAGAAAGTTTTCTAATGTACTTTTATTTTATTGAGGTTATGTGCACACAATAATATTGAAAGCAGTTTTAAAAATACAATACCACTGTCAAAGGAATTCCGTGGGTTTTGCTGAATATGGGGATCCTGTATAATTTGTCCAATCAGCTGAATGTGTTCATATGTTAATGGATTTGACTTACTGATGTTTTATTTGACAATGCAACTATGTAAGTACAAAATTGTACAGCTGCAACATACATGTGTCTCATAAGATTAGTTCTTAAAAAAGAAAACCACCACAACTCTTTATAGAAAATCAACATCAAATGTTACTCTGTTTCAGGTATAGTGTTTCTAATACTCTATTCACACTGGGGGAAATGATGAAGATTTTATTCCTATCATTCAAAGAATGCAAACTAATTCTGTAGCATTGACTCTTCATAGAGAGTAATTTATCCTCCTACAAATTGTTCTGTCTATCCAAAAGATATATATTATAATTTCTTCTACCTTTACTTACTTGTACATACAATATCCTCATCATCTGGACTGGGTTAGTTGCACTCCATGACTTTATTTTGTTTATGAAAGTAGAATTCTGTCTTTCCTTGTTTCTTTCCTAGGAACCAAGGCACAGAGCAGTATTGTGCCTTTATAGATCTTGCTCTAATATGGAGCTGGGGTGAAGCTAGAATATTTGTTACAAGGCATTCATTTTACAACTGAACATGAAAATTTACAAAACTACTCTTCCTCACTTCTATTTTCTCCCCATTTCTCTCTTCCTTCCTGTTATTTTCAGACTTTTTGAGTGACACAAGTGAACTATATACTTCTCCATGCCTTACCTTCCACTTCCCATTTTTGCATACCATCATTTGTTCTGCTGTTCAGTCCAACCCCAGCAGATGCAAAGTTACATTTCATGAACCCTCAAAAAATATACAGTAGCTTTTTGCACAGTGCCAGCTGTCTTCTTTCATTCAACTTAAACTAAGCTCATCAGAAACAGTGAAAAATCTCTAGGTCAGTCAGAACTACAAAGCAGCAGGAGATGATTAAAATGTTCTGCTACCAATTTGGAGTAATTATTGTTAACCTAATACATGTTATTGTACTGGCAGGTAGAGAGTAGAGTTTAATCATTTCTTAGCTTTCAAATTTTTTTGTCCATTCTTGGATGCTTATTTGCCTCTTCACTATTATATCATTAAACTTGATATAATTTATAGGGTTCATGGTATTAAGACCTGTGTTTTCATCTTTTGTCCAGCTGCTATCAGTAAATTTCTAAGACTGTACGGATTTACTTTAACAGATTAATGGACTACTTAGGATGTTGAATATTCTGTGCATGAAGTAGATATTATCCTCTCTACAGAATATGGTGTAATTCCAGAATGATGTGTTTTAGAAAATCACAGAACTACTATTTTAAGATGAATATGAGTAGCGAATGACTTACTTCATCTTAGTGCTTCATTTTTATCAACAAACATATCCAAAGACTATGAGGTTGGCAATGTATAACTTTGAAACAAGAGCTTTAATCCATACATAACCTACCTCTAGAACCTGAGATAACTATATGTTCATAACAATTTATTAAAAAAATGGTTTCAGTGAATGATTTATATTTGTATTTGTAGTGCAAAGTAAATGCTTGAATATATTATTTCTACTAATAAAACCAAGAAAAACTCTGCTATTTATTTCTACTGAAGTGGAACCTAGGGGTATTGTAAATGCTAACATTAATTAATATGAATGTTCAAATAATTAACAGGAATGTCTTTTTATGATGTAATTAGACAAAACTTCCTTAATAGGGTTTATGCTTCAGTTATTAAAGCAATCTTGTACCTTTTTGACTTTGTATGGAACCAGATAGCATCCTGGCTTGTATCAGAAATAGTGTGGCTAGCAGGACTAGGGAAGTCATTGTCCCCCTGTACTTGGCACTGGTGAGGCCACACCGCAAATACTGTGTTTAGTTTTGGGCCTCTCACTACAAGAAAGACATTGAGGTGCTGGAGCACATCCAAAGAAGAACAACAAAACTGGTGAAGGGTCTAGAGCACAAGTCTTATGAGGAGTGGCTGAGGGAACTGGGGCTGTTTAGCCTGGAGAAGAGGAGGCTGAGGGGAGATCTCATTGCCCTCTACAACTACCTGAAAGGAGGTTGTAGGGACGCAGGTGTTGGTCTCTTCTCTCATGTAACAAAAAATAGAACAAAAGGAAATGGATTCAAGTTGCACCAGTGGAGGTTTAGATTGGATATTAGGAAAAATTTCTTCACTGAAAGGGTTGTCAAGCACTGGACGAGGATGTCAGGGAAGTGGTTGAGTCACCTTCCCTGGAGGTATTTAAAAGACTTGTAGATGTGGCGCTTAGGGACATCGTTTAGTGGTGGACTTGGCAGTTCTAGGTTTACAGGTGGATTCGATGATCTTAAAGGTCTTTTCTAACCTAAATGATGCTATGATTCTATGATTCTGTGATTCTATGATTCTAAACTACAAATGTCTTCTGAGGGTTTTTTACTTCCCCTGAAACATCTGATACCAGATCACTGTCATAAGCAGGACAAATTGCATCTTGTAGTCAAGCTATTAAATCTCTTCTGCTTTCCACATTTTGTAGGAGAGTGTGTGTTGGTGTTTTCATAACACTTCCCAGTCAAGATCTCAAAACATATTCAAATGTTAATGCATAATTATTCAGAACAGCTCAAAAGAGAAAGATTTAAATATTGAAAAAATAAACAACAGAGAAAAAGATTACGTAAACCCAAACTGAAAATGAAACAAAGTTTCTGCTTAATTCTAATCAAATATATACCTCAAATAAGATTTCAGTCCTGAAATAAGAAACCATATTGAGTAACAATTCACTGACTTCATCACTGGTGTGACCACCATCTAATCTGATTATTTTATCTTTTACTCTTAGTTGATTCTGATCCTCTTATGAGGTGAGTGGTGTTTTTTTCTTTAAACTGGCATTTGGACTTCATGTAAATCAAAACTGTCTTTCCTGATTCAGATCTGCTGTTTTCATTTTGCATACACTACAGAGAGGATTCAATAAAACACACACACACACACACAAATTTATTTCCTTGCTCCCCGTCATCCTTTATCTCTCTTTCTCTCCACACTGAAGAAAAAAAAGACGGTCACTTTTCATGTCTCCTTGAATGAGTTAACTATGGTTTTTGTCTGTCTCACTTTGAGCATTTAACTGTCGTAAGGGCAGAGCAAGGGCCTTTTCATACATTTTGAAATAATACATTGTCTCTTTGGAGATAGCACTGTCATTTGTTTTCATTTCGCCAGTATGTCACTCTTCAGATTGATATATATATTAAAGGGAAAGTCCACTTTCTGAGAAATTTAACAAAACGGATGAGTTTTCTTAAACCGCATTTTATCTGAAACATAATCTTTTACTACAAATAGTATGACGAATTATAAAATATATTTTGAAATTCAATACTCTCTTGTTGATTATATTATTGTAACGCCAGAGAGGAACACAGGAGACAAGTTGTCTCCTTGTCAAAATTTGAGCTTAATTATACAAGTTTCTCTATATTTTTTCATTCTTTTCAGAAATAGTAATCTCAAATATTTTATATAAATACATAAAATATTATATTCCTTATGTTTATTCTTATGATATATGTTATTGAAAACTTTCTTTCCCTTCAATAGCAGAGGGAAGAAGAACCAAATATGCTTTTTGCTTTGTAGAACTCAATGGTCAAGAATATAGAAAGGTTTGGATATGACTTACTATTTACCTGTGCATCTGAAGACAATTGCTGAAATATAATTTGTTCTACAGACAGTCTCAATGTCTGCATGTGTGTTGGAGTGTTTCTATGTATTTACAAGTTCTCATACCAAACTCCAGAGAAGCCAACACAATAAAATTAGAGTCCAGAAGTAATCTTCTACACCATGTTTAGTATTCATAAGAAAAAATCTCCAAAGACAGAGACTCCACAACCTATCTGGGCAAAAGAAGGTAAAGATGTCTTGACATTTCTTATCAAAAATAGTTTGAGTGATATCTTGGTGATAAGTTTTTAAAAAATTGTTTTACCTTGTGTTTTTCACTTAGTTCATCATTTTTTCCCTTCCAATTAGACTGAATTCTCTTTTCTTCTCATTCAGTGACTAAGGTTAAGTGGTCAGTCAATTATTTGCTTGTCTTTTCATTATTACCAGGTCTTTGTGTTGATGTGTGCAAATATGTGTCTGAGTTTTGTAAACACATTGTCATAGTTTGAGCCCAGAGGGCAACTGAGCACCACGCAGCACCTCACCCCTTCCTCCTCAGGGATGGGGAGGACAAAATAAAACAAAATGCTCAGGGATCAGTTCAAGAATAGGAAGGGATGACTCAACCATTATGGTCATTGTCAAAAGACAGACTCCTTTTGGGAAGAGAAGGAACATCAATTTAGTTTGAACATAGCTGCCTTCAACACTTATTTTTCCAATCAAACAGGGTAAGACAGTGAGAAATATAACCACATCTTAAAAACCCTTTCCCCCCACCCCTCCCTTCTTCCCAGGCTCATCTTTGCTCCTAATTTCTCTTCCTCCTCCACCTCAGTTGTGCAGGAAACCTTCCTGGGGGTTGTGGTTGTCCATCACCCATTGTTTCTGCCTCTCTTTCCTCCTCAGGGAAAGGACTCTGTTCTCCTGCTCCAGTGTGGGGTCCCTCTCATGGGAGACAGTGCTCCATGAACCTTCTCCAACATAAGTCACTTCCACGGGCTGCAGCTCCTCCTGAACTGCTCCAACATGGGTCCCTCCCACAGGCTGCAGCTCTTCACAAACTGCTCCAGCGCAGGCTTCCCTCCTGTGAGCTGCAATCCTCCGAGTGACAGACTGTTCCAGTGCAGGCTTCCCTCAGAGTCATGAGTTTCTCCAGGCTCAGCCACCTGATGTGGGGTCCTCCACAGGCTTCAGGTGGGCATCTGTTCCACCGTGGACCTCCATGGGCTGCAGGGAGACAGCTTGCCCTCTCACCACGGGATGCAGGGGAGTCTCTGCTCTGGCACACCTTCCCCTTCTCCTTCCTCCTTTCTTCCACTGACCTTGGTGTTTGCATAGGTACTTCCCTCACAACTCTTCCTCTTCCTCCCAGGTTCCCCTTCTTAAATATGTTATCACAGAGGCACAGTCACTGTCACTAACTGGCTTGGCCTTGGCTGGAGGCAGGTCTGACTTGGAGCCAGGGGAGCTCTGAGAAGCTTCTCAAAGGAGCCACCTCTGTAGACCCCTCCCCCACTGCAAAAACCCCGCCACACACAAACCCAACACACAATATACTGTATATAAGCATATAAAATCTCATAAATTGTTCTTCTGCAACCTACAGTAATGATACCTATATGCAGGCACATATAGCAAGTAACAAGTAGATAATTTCTAACCTAGCAGTTCTACTGTCAGGACTAAGAATGATATCTGGCTTAAATGTAAATTTCTTTCATAGCAAATTTTTTTCTGTGTACCACTGCCAGCTACTGGTTAGAAAATGATTATGTATTTATTATTTAGAGAGTCTTTCTTGCAGGTCCAGCTGTTTCTTTAATATACTAGAATAAGACCTGATTTTCTTTTTTTTGTTTGTTTCTCAAGAACAAACTGTGATTTTTTTATTTTTTTTTTTTTATAACTGGTGATCTCTCTGTCTATCTATGTATCTATCTGTCTATTTGAGAATTAACCAAGGATCAGGTTGTCTAAGATTAAATGGAGTCATGGATCTTTCAGGATTAAACAAGATACAGACCATTCAAAGGTTTGCATATTAAATGTCTCAAAAGGAGTGATAAACCCTTGTTTTCATCCTGCAACATCGGAATAGTAACTGCCAGAATGCTTCAATGAAGCACATCACAAAACATGTTTGGAATAAGATTATGGAAAATTGTCAGTTACGTCTTTTTTTATGACACTTCAGAAGGTTGGGGCTTTTTTGTGGGTTTTGTGTGTTTGGGGTTTTTTTAAGATCTTTCAGATCTTAAAGCATGATACACTTATCATACTTCTCAGAGCACATAGGTCCTGCATCTAGACAGTAGTAAGAGCAAAAAATAAAATCTGTTGGTTTTTTAGTTAAAAAAATTATTTATAAATGCATTTTATCCTTCTGTTTTAGTTATTCTTACTTATACTCTCTTGAGTATATTTCTTTTCTGTTTTAGCTAACTGCATCTATTTACCACAACAATCTTTTTCTTTTGTCTTTAATAGATACTTTTCTCACAGAATTGATATTATATTAACAGATTTTATGTTCATTAAAAACTGCATCAGACATTAATAGATGTCGTGGTTTAACCCCAGACAACAATTAAACACCATGCAGCCACATGTTCACTCCTCCCCCATCCTAGCGGAATGGGGTGGATAACTGAATAAAAGTAAAACTCATGGGTTGAGATAAGAACAGTTTAATAACTAAAATATAATGATAACAATAATAAAATATAATAATAATTATTATAATGAAAAGGAAGATAACAAAAAGAGAAATAAAATCCAAGAAAAGACAAATGACGCCCAATGCAATTGCTCACCACCCCCTGACCAATGCCCGAGCAACAATCTGCCCCTCCTGGCCAGTTTCCCCCAGTTTATATATTGAGCCTGATGTCCTATGGTATAGAATATTCCTCTGGCTAGTTCGGGTCAGCTGTCCTGTCCATGCTCCATCCCAGCTTCTTGTGCACCTGCTTGCTGGCAGACCATGGGAAACTGAAAAATCCTTAACTTAGGTTAAGCACTACTTAGCAACAACTAAAACATCAGTGTGTTATCAAAATTATTCTCACACTGAATCTAAAACACAGCACTGTACCAGCTACTAGGAAGAAAATTAACTCTATCCCAGCCAAAACCAGAACAATAGATTAATGTCAGATCTCCCTGAACTTTCATATCTCTTCTCTAATTACTATGCATGTAATATGCTGAAAATGTATAGTAAGTTGAAATAATAATTTCCTCAATTGCATATATATGTGAGTGTATATATTTTTGCACACATACAATAAATAAAAATAATATTAGCTCTACAGAGATTTTTGAATGGATTTAAGGCCTCGTCATTGTAGGCAGGAAGACCTGTAAAAGTATTCTATAGAATAAGGGAGATTTAGACAAGTTATTTGTCAAGAACAAGACAATTGTTTTGAAATTACATAGATTCTGTATTCTGAGTCAATGCATGCTTGGATTTCTTTGTCTTGCTCCATTGATGACAAGACATATTCTAAGTCCTCAAACAAAAAGTCTTTTCAAGACAGAAAACAAATAATTGTTATCATTGGAATCCCATGGTTTTTGCTTCCCCAAGAGAAACCTGAGACAGCAGATTACATAATTTGATCTAGTGTGAGAAAAGTTGGAGTAAATGACCCTTCATTTTCACATGATTCTGGGATTCAAGATTTCTAATATAGCTGACATAACTTATCACCATGGTTTAACAGTACTAAAGGATATACTACAATCTTTTGAAACATCTATATTATTAATGCAATTGTGAAAAGTAGAGATTATAAATAAAACAATACTTCAGCTTTAACACTCTTACATTTTAAAAAATACCATCATTAAACATGAAAAAACCCTATATGGTGTGATGGAACCTGACATTTCTAACATACACAGTTTTTCCTACATCTATTTCTTTCACTTCAAATAAAGAGACAAAAGTGTTCTTGAGGAAGAGAGTACAAAGAAAAGGGTTTTACAAGCAAGCCTGCCAACAATTTTTAAATTATTCCAACACACTGTATTTTTCAGAATCTAAAATTACTGTAAAACATTGCAGGACTTTTTACAATATTAGTGAAACTTCAAGTAGATACATTAGCTAAAATGAAAGAAACAGCAGATAAAAGTAATGGGAAAACATAATCCTGAGGGACAATAAAGGCATGTGATTAAAAGTCTAAATAGAGTGTCCAAAAGTTGTTATATCCTTTGACATGTTTTTTTGGTGATATTTCTGGCCTGTTCCTTCATTGAGCTGTAAGTATGCCTGAAAGAGAGAAATACATATTTCCAGACTAGTACAGTAAGAACGAAAGAACCTTGAGATGCTACCTACACTGAATAACACAAGAATTTCACAGCAATTTCTCTTTTTCTAGCCACTATATTATCTGCGTGTGAAATGTTTGCACATGTATGAATATGCAAGCAGGCAACTGCACCTATGCCTCTTTAGGCTTCTTAACTTACTACTTTTTAGAATGTTATATACACCAGCTATTACAAAGCAAGCTTTTCAAAAATGTGTCAGCTAGAATTGTGTGTATAGATTATTTTGCAAATTAGAAGGAAAATGGAGAGAAAAGATAATGGTTCTTTTAAAAAAAAAAAAAAAAAAAAAGTAAAATAGCCTTTTGTTTGTCACTTTAAGCAATGAGCAATGAGAGAAAAAGGATGCATGCTACCATAAGTACTTTTGTGAAAATATAGCCCTTTATCTTTTCTCCCTAACCAGCAATATTCTGTGAATTTAGATCAAATTATATGATCAAAACCACATTTTATCAAGGTCATGTTCAAGCAAAAAGAACAAAACAAAGCAAAATGTTTCATCAAGCTTCAACCTTGCAAGCTTCACAGAATTGGAAAAAAAAAAAAAAAGCAAACCAAAACAACTTGTTTTTCTGGTAAAGCATCACTCTCTGTCTTTATTGATGAAGATAACAGGTTTTTTTCCCCCAATTATTTTAACTGAGAAGTCCTAAATGTACATTTTATCAAACACTCTAAATATCTAAGAGTTAGAAAACATGCGTGGACTCAGCCTATTTAGAAGCATACTAAGCTAGTGACTATCACTTTGCATCTAGCCAAGAAGAAAAAAAAATAGTCAAAACTGTAATATTTCTCCTGTGTAACTCATTTGAATTAGTTAGGTAGGCCCTTACTGATGGAGGTTGGAGTGTGGTATTATCTCTGCTGTTTATAGTTTAGCACGAATATTCTTCTTCAGTGTTGAGGGACTGCACAGTGAAGAATTCTTGACCCTACACCTGCTTGATATCATCCTCATTGTGGGGAGCAGTTCTTACATAACAGGGGCCTTTTCTAGCTAGAATTCTTGGAAGTCATTAATCAGTTTAAATCTCAACTGCTGGGAAATGTGTTACTTCAGCTAACATTTGGACATGAGTCAGTTTATTTATTTAAAACACAGAAAAGATTTATTAACTCTGAACCTTCTCTTTGCTTTAGGGACAGAGTTCTGCCTCCAAAACAAAGGGAAATTCAGCTTCTGCTAATGAACAACTTATTTTCTTCAAAAAATTAGTGATAGACCTAAGAAAATTAGTGATGTATAAGACATTAATTTCTCTTCTCTACAACTATTAAATACCATAGGACTAGTTAAGTAGATAATGTAATTTAACTGTGTATGGCAAGAACAAGCATCTAGCCAGAGCATCTGCTGTAGTGAGGAAACCTAGCATTTACTACAGAATTGCAAGGTAAATATGTTTTGTGAAATAAACTAAAAAGAAAAACAAAAGCTCTTTCCTATAAATAAGGTACAGTAAGAGTTTTCCTTCTGGAAATAAATAATCTAGGACAGTTTTCTACCAATTTTATGTACTTTTAAGACACCTATCACAGTAATCCATAAACACGAATGTTCTTGTTTGCCTTTTATTCTCTCTGATTCTCTTTCCCTACACTCTCATCTTTTTCTGTGCTGACTTAAAGATAAATACTAGTGGTACACTGTTTCTTTCTTTTTGCTGACACTGTAAACCAGGATTCAAGAAACACAGAAGGGGAAGTTTGTTGCAACCATCATAAAAATATCAAAATGTGGTGATATAATTGTTGGAGTACACTGTCCTGAAAGGGGTTTTTTTATTTGCTGCAAGTCTTACAAGGAATTTTGACCATATATTTATCTGATATTTTAATAAAAAACATCTGTCACAGTGTAGCAGCTTCTCAGAAGCTAATGATGATAACGCTTTTCTAATTATTGGAGACGTATGTCTGTCCAGTTACAAGCAATATACCTGAAGAAGGTATCTGGATTGTGTGTATCAACCAAAGAAGTTGACAACAGATTCCAGAAATCAGTCAATCTAACTTTCTATACTTGCTTAAAAGATGTTTTACTTTCCCTTGTAGCACACAACAGATAATCAGAGCTGATTGTAGTGAAAAGAGAATATTTGTCAATGTAAAGAAAGTGAAGGATTAAAACCAGAATTTGGCATGTAATGCACTTAAGTAAACTAATGAACAATATATAGTGTTAATGAAAATTTTCTTCAGTATTCTGGATGTGAATCTACTGTAGCAATACTAAAATACAACGTGAAAGGAAAATATTGATTAAAACTGAATCATCAATTCATAATAAATAAATTTTGCACTGTTCCCAACAGCAGGGTACCTAAAAGCCATGCTTTCTTATGTTTTCTGGTTATGAAAAATTCTCTGTTTAACTGCTACTTAGTGAAAACTACTAAAAGTGAATACATTCTGTATTTGCAGAAAATTTATGGTTTGTGTCCCTTATAATTGGTTAAATTCCATACTATCATTTAAGTTTTCTGAATGAAACTGTCAGAGGATGCATTTTCATGCAAAGATTTAAAATGAGTCAATTAGAATTTTTAACTGTAGGAAATGAACATAAAAGTTGTGATAGAAAAGAATATGAGTGAATTCCTTAAAAAATTACAGTCAGATCCTATGGTTAACACAAGAGTTTGTCTGTTAATGTCCCAGCCTATATGTGTGTGCATGTGCATGTGTGTGTCTGTGTGTGTGTGTGTGTGTGTGTATTCGGGGTGAGGGAAACATCAGAGAAAGAACTAAAAAGAGATAGCAAAAAGCTGCTGTAATTGGCTGAATTACATTGACATTTATTGTACCAGAAAATTACAGAAACATTAAAGCTATTAGCTGTCAGTCATTTCTGTGATTAGTTCTAAATTAAGGTTATAGAAAAACGATCTGTGTAGCTTATTTTTTTAAAGTGAGTTTCACAGAAGTGTTTAGAAAGTGCTGCCACAGAAAGTCTTTTATTTCTTCCCTCCAACAGTAAAGGGAGGCATTGAGGACTACAGTATTAGTCTAAACATCCCTGTAGGGAAGTGAAAAGGAAAGAGAACTTGAGGCTCAGAAATATGGAGCAATTCTGCGTGCAAACATATAATTTAAAAAGGCAATATTTTTTTTCCCTAAAACCTGAAATTTGGAAAGGTCAAACTTACTTTTACAACTTATTTTTCTTAAGAAATAAACAGTTTTACCATCATGCTAGGAAATGTTCTTTCTTTATTGTTTTCTTCCTTGAGAACCCTCTGCCCTGGAGATAATTTCTGTAATTCACTGAAAGAGCAGCTGGAAAAAGTAGAGAGAATGATGGAAATTCAAGCACCTATGAAGTTGGAGCCTGTGTGCTTGAAGCAAACTCCTTAAAGATCAGTTATTTAAGCTATCCCATAAACCTTGCTCTACTGACTACTGTTTCTCAAGGTGGTGACAACATATCCTGATGCTATCTTTCCTCATCTTAGGTAACTGTCTCCCACATTTTGACTTCTTTTTTTTTTTAAATGTATTACACAGTGATGTTAAAAGACATACCCACCATCACAAATATACCTGTTGTAGGTGAAAAGCCAATCAAGGTGTCTGAAAACTGATCCTCATTTAAACCCTACTATTAAGTTGAACTAAAAGGCTGCTATGTCATCCACATGATAACAGGAGAAAGAGAAATCTCTAATCCTAAGGCAAAAAATAATTTCAAAAGAAGTCTGACTGCTAATGCATGTTATTTAAACTGTGCAACTAATTATGCAATCTTTTCATGCCTTTTGATAATTGTTATACATACAAACCAAAGGATACTTGCTTAAAATTCTATATAAAAGTATATCGTTATGAGGTCTCTAGTATCTGACCATGACTCCAGCATAATGGAAAGTGATGTGTTATGCATAGTCAGCTTGCAGAATATATGGGTCTATGCACAGTAAAAATCTATCACACTCTTCACATCAACACTCAATGCATAAGCCTGTTTATTGTTGTAGGCACAGTTTTTGATGCCTCCTTTCCCTTGCCTGCTTTTCCTGCCAAAGGACACATGGTGTTTGCTGTTCAGATATATTTGTCACATTTTTCATCTTGCTGTCCTGTTGTTATTAGTGGCTAAGAGCTCAGATGGCTGTTCCCCAAGTTGTAATAAACTTTTTAAGCCTACAGGTATTTTGAAGTTGTTCTTTCAGTCAATCTCACTTCTTCCATCCACAGTCCTCTGCCCATTAACCGTTACACTTGGCATATGCCTTTTGCCATGATGAAACATATCTGTTCATTGTACCATGGACCTCATCTGATGCATTTAGATGCACAAGCTTCTTCATGCTGAAAGACTGCATAATGCACAGTTATTTCAGTGAGGTTTTGAACCCACACCTGCTAGGTTCAGATTCAGCTAGCTCTTACTTTGGAAATGCAAAGAACCATGACTGCATGTTCATCCTTTCCATGCCACTTACAATCTGATAGATGTCAGCTGCCTCTTTTCAACACTGAAATCCTGATCTTAGTCTAGTTGTTCCTCATATATGGAAAATATGCTGTAGCTAGCCCTAATCATCTTCTTCACCTTTTCTGCTACTGTCACATACATTTTTGTTGAAGGATTTGAATTGCTCTCTGTAATGCAGGCACTACATGGATTTGAAATCAAGGAAGTTCAGATTCAATTTAAGGACAGCTTTTTCACTATGAAGACAGTCAAGCACTAGAGCAGGTTGCCCAGAGAGCTGTGCATTCTCTGTCCTTATAGGTTTTCAAAACCTGTCTGGCTAAAACACTGAATAATCTGGTCTAATCTCATAGATGACTCTACTTTGAGCAGGAGGTTGACTGAAGACGTCCTGAGGTCCCTTGCAATCTGAATTATCCTGTGATTCGTATACTATTTATTGAAGGGAATAATCCTTTTTCTCCAGTCCTAAAACATTATGAAAATTTTGTTTTCATTTCTTGGACACTACTGAATATCAGTAAGAGTTTTATTAAAACTTTCTAATATTAATGGAGATGTCTTATTCTTAAACTCAACAGCCAGCTCTAACCCCATTATTTGAAAAGTAAGGTTAAGATTGTTATTTCTAATGGGCATTAGTCATCAATTCATGTTCACCTATGTCAAAATTAATCTGATATTTTATTGACTAGTTTTTCAGTTTCATTAGGTCTTCCTATTTAATACTCAGAATAATTTAGTATCATCTGCAATGTCATTGCATCGCAATTCCTGCATTTTTCTGTATCATATAGATCCCAACACAGATTCTTGTAAAGTAGATTATCCAAACCGTTTGTTTAATGCCTACTAACCAGTTATGTATAAATGTAATAAACTTTGTCTTATATTTGCTTAGCTTCCTGAAAAGTCTGTGGTGAGAGATTGTATTTCTCCCTATATCCAATAATTCCAGTTGTATTATAGTTTAGTCCAATTTGCTAAACACAGGTGTCATATTTATCAATGATTTCCTGGAATCTGCCATAACCTCTTTTTTTTTTAAAACAAAACAAAACAAAATAAAACACTTGCCTTTTTCTGTTCCTCCTGGAGTAAAATGGATTTAATGAAGAGGCTAGGTTCTTCCATTGATATTTCATCTACTTCAAAGCTGAATCTCACTAGAATTCTTGGGTAAATAACACTGTGTTCCAAGAGATTTCTTACACTTACCTTGCTGCATAACATTAAACCAAGATAAATAGCATATTCTCCAGAGAAACTCTCACACCTCTTGTTAAAGAAGGGATCTGGAATGGAGAAGCTTTTATGAGGAATATATATTTTCTCTGAAACTTCATTTTATTCCTTGACCATATCTTAAGCTATTAACTTTTATCAAATTTTCTCTTCCATATATATTTGGAGAAGGATGCATTTTTTTTGTCTCTTTTGCAAGACTGCCTCAAATTCTGTTCTATTCTAAGATCTTTGTATTCAGATCATAATTTTCTTCTTTTTCACAATTGGACAAGGTGCTACACTTTAACCGTTAACCTCCAATAACAACATTACCTTGAAATTTATTTTTCTCTTTCAAAATATTTTTAAAAGGTGGTCTACATTTACTTTGAGTCTCTACTGTGGCTTTTTAAAACAGTACTTGATAGATTTACGCTTTTGGTGACCCTTCTTCATTTCTTTCTCATTTTTATATAACTTCTGTTATTAGTCACTACTGTAGTGGATATATTGGTTTTGCTGTTTTCCAAGAATATTCAGTCAAAGTACGTTGTGAAGTGAAAATCTAAGTACTATTATGAAGTGACTCTCTAATAATACTATGGTCACCAAATCTGTCAATAATTACTTATCCTTCTACCCATGCATTGTCTTCAGTCATCCTCAGAATGTACAGCACTCTCTGTTGTGTTTTTCTGTGATTATCTGGTTGGACAGGAAAACAAAGATATTTTTAGAACCTAATAAAATAACTACTTTTCTAAAGTAACTTTGGTGTGTGAATAATTTTGAATAAGTGTGAGGAGTCTTCAGTTATACCATCTTAGAAACAATCCATTGATTCTATTTTTAAATTAATGTTCCCAGGGTGTGTGGCTGTGTGTGTGGGACTATATAAACAATGTTAACATTGTAGCAAAAGCCTTCCTTTAAAGAAAAAGCCCCATAACACTATAAAACAAGTTGAGAGAGAAGATTTCCAAATACTTCAAATTAAATGTGTTTTCCTACTCCATAGAATTTATTGCAAGAGAACACATCAATTTCAAGCCTTAAGTATGATGTGGGAAAACAAAACAAAACAAAACAAGTGAGGAAAATTACTCAAGATTTACTATAGAAAACATTTCATTAGCTGAAGACATAAGGATACAACTTCTGTAGCTTCTATGTAGCACACTTGCTGTGAGCCATGCATGAATAAGAAATTGTGTAGTCAATTTCTTCACAAAAGAAGGAATAAGGATTTATCTTTAAAGTTTCCTTCTGACTCCAGAAAATCATGAGACTGTCAGAACTGTAATTTTGAGAAGTGCCTTCAAGGCATAAAGGTCTTCATTTCTTCTGAGGGGATGTGCTTAAGCTCTAGACAACCATGTCTTCAAATAGGCTCAGACTGGAGGTGCTCTACTGGAGTGATCACAGAATGTATAGGGAGGAAGAAGACCTGTGGAGACTGTCTAATCCAGCCTCCCTGCTCAAAGTAGTCAGATAGAGCAGGTTGTCCAGAATTTTGTTCAGTCAGTTTGTATATCTCTAAAAAGGGTGATTCTACAACCTCTCTGTTCAAGCTAATCACCCTAACAGAACAAAGAGACAGACAGAAAGGTAGAGAGGTGGGAGAAAAAAACAAAACAAAACAAAACAAAACACATGTTTAAGTGGAATTTTAAGTATTTTAATTTGTTCCTATTGTCTCTTGTCCATTCATTGATAAGAATCTGGATCTATCTTCTCCACTCCCTTGTCTATAAACATTGACACCATCCCCCTTGCTTTCTCTTCTCCAGGCTGAACAGGCTTAGTGTTTCTTCATATGCAATATGCTTCAGTCCCTTAATCTTCTTAGCGGCCCTTTGCTGGACTCTCTCCAGTAGCTCCATATCTCTATCCAAGTAGCTTCTTTGTGTCTGAGTATAAGGTCCAGCAGAGTATCTCCCTACATCAATTCCTTGATCACTTCTGTTAGGATTTTCACCAGTGAACTTTATAAACCCCTTGTATGGATTGGGGTCTGCTTCAGTGCCCTTCCAGCAGAATGGCTGAAGTACCACATGAGGACTAGGGCCTGCAAACATGAGGCTCCTTGTCTGAATGTGACAAAGCTCCATGTATTCCCTCTCTCTCCTCTGTTCACATAAAGGTCAACTCCCCTCCTCCCCTGATCTGTTCTTCCTGAAGAGACTGTGCCCCATTCACAGCAGCACTCCAACCATGTGATCTATACCACCACGTCTCTCTGAACTCAGTGAGATTGCAACCCTTGGTCTGCACACAAATCCAGGCACTTCAGAGAGACACCCAGTCATATTAATTTCCTGGAAAGAATGTAAGAGCTTTTTCCATAATGCTGTCCTGTAGTCACTTTCTGATTTATATGCATCCACTTGAGGTGATCCCACTTCAGCCCTGGACAAACGATGTATGTCTAAATCTTCTTGACCTCAAACAGAAAAGACAATTCATGAGTCTGTAAATGCAGAAGGTAAAAGAAAAAAGAATTTTGGAAATTCTCTGCAATATATATAAACATGACCAGAATGAAAGGAGGCATGCTCTCAGTGAAGCAAAACCACAAAGTTACTCAAATGTTTGAGAACCTGATTTTAACTCATTTTACTGTGATGGTTTATAGCTTCAGGTTATTGTTTTGCTTCAACCAACTAACAAAACAATTTATAGAATAAGTTACACACCCTAAATTATTCTTTTTTATTCTCTGCTTTTATTCTATTATCTCTCTATCTCTGCTATTATTCTCTGCTTTTCCATGAGTTCATAGTATTTAATTAGCTATGAATATGTCCATTAGTTCACAGGATAATTCAGGTTGGGAGGGAACTCAGGAAGCTGCAGGAATTGTTTTTAAACATCATGTTCCTGGAAGGTAGGAAAGATATATTTTTACTATAAAGTTTGTCTCCATTCTCATTCTGAATTACTCCTATTCTTCCAGTGTTTCTACACAAAATTCTTCTACCTAAGCTTGGTACAATCAAACAAGGCTATGATATTTTATCCTGCAATAGTAGACTGTTATGTCACACATAAAGCTACCTTTAATTACTATCTAACAGTGGGAATTACAGCACATGATTACACAAAGTTAAATTAAAGCTAAAATAAGTTTAGGGCGTAGTTGCCTGATTATTGGACAAGCTCTATGACTGAAAAAAGACAGGCTAAAAAAATTTCCATCTAGGATAAGTGTTAAGGATGTTAGGAAAGCCACTGAAACCAGCAGACTTTGGGGCTCAGGGATGACTCCTTCCTGGCAGCTGGAGCCCAGCCTGGTACACCCTGAGGTGCAGAGGTCTCAATCTCCAGTAGTTAGATGAGGCTGCTACTTTCCCATTTGCAAGTTTATCCTGTATCAAGGCTGAGTGTGTACCCCAGAGAAGCGTATGCACAGAGGGCACTAATGCCAACAGCCACACAAACTGCTGTAGACAGGGCACTGCATTTAGCAGCACCCACATATAGTACTACCAGAGCTCACAAAGTGTGAGTACAAATGGCCAAGACCTGTTCTCTATCTCTGGCTGGTCAGGATTGAAGTTCACTGGTGCAAACACACTTCCCCACACTATCTAGATTCACAAGCACACTCATGCTCACACAGATCCCTTAAATATCAGCATGGGCCCTCAGCCAATCTAACATCCATGCCCAGACCCTGGGCTCACTTGAGCAGTATGCAGGTCTTCTCCTTGCCAGATAGTACAGTCTGAAATTCACTAGTGTATTGCACATACACATGCACAGGATAAAGTTCACTGTGGAAAAATAAACACACCTAGATCTTTCCAGTTGCTGTCATTTCACATACACACCCTGGCCTTTTCTGTTGCTGACACAGACTAAGGGTACTGTGAACTGCAACCCCTTCTCAAATTGCTGACATGCACACCTTTCTTCCATGTGGGTTCCTCTAGTTGCTGACACAGGGACCTACAACCCTGTGACCCATGGCTTTTTCTCTAGTTGTTGGCACTTAGACATGGCAGCACACACCCTGAGTTCCACTAACTGTTGGCATCTGGACCTATGAGCCCTGAGGCTTATGGTCTTTCCCCATGTGATCACCCTCCCAAACCTCTGTTGCATGTCCATCACTCTGCTTGCTGGTGCCTAGACCTAAGAGCCCTGTGACCCACAGTCTCTTCTCCATTTGCTGGTACTTAAACCTTTCAATACATGCATATGCACATACCATTGCTCACTAGTTGTAGACACTTAAACTTATAAACTCTACAGTCTGTTGTCCCTCTTATACACATACCTCTCTTTCATACTCATCTTGCTAGCAGCTGACACGCAGACCTATGGGCCCAATGGTGCATGCTGCCTCCAGCTGTTGGCACCAAGACCCACAGAGCTTGTGAACCACAACTCTTTCTCCAGTTGCCAGCACTTAGACCTTGAAACATTCACACACAGAAAAGAGAGAGAGGTTGCACATAAAAAGTGAAAAAAACCCAAAATATTTAGTAAGAAGATAGGATAGATTGCAATGATCAGGCATAGGGATCAGTTAGGCAAATTACTGACTAACATTCTTCATGCATGACAGGTCCATTTAATTTATCCTCCTTTCCATTTTCCTACAGTTACTCCCTGACTTACCCATTTTTCCCTTTTGGCCTTTTCCCTAAACATCCTATAAGTTTTGCACCAGCTTGGAGGCCCTTCCTCAAGTACCTCATAATCCTCATATTAATTTTGATTCACACTGCTTATCATTTACAAAGTTCAAGCTGACCTTCTTCAAGGCTAGGCTATGCCTGAGTGGTTTTGTTAATTGCCTATCCATCAGTGTCTGAAGAGTTCAGGTCTTCATTATTGTCTCTGTCATCATCTGCTTGTTAGGTTTGTATATCTGCGTGTTTAATCTATCACTTTCCTTTTTACTTGTTATTTCATTTATGCTGAGAAGACCTTAAGCAGAGAAGCTAATGAAGCAGATGCTCTCATATTCCAAATACTTTACCACAATTTCAGACAAGTCCAGAGGCCCTAAACTGCCAGGCCTGTGGGCTCTTAATAATATTGCAAAACCATGTTTGGCAGGCTACAATAGTGTTGTGGTTTGAACTCAGCCCGTAGCCAATCGCCACGTGGCCAGTTGTTTACTTACCCCCCCGCCCTGCCCTGGTGAAGTAGGGGAGGACAAAAGAAGAAATTCATAGGTTGGATAAAAAAATTTAGCAATAGTAACAAAAACAACAGTAACAATAGTAGGTACAAAACGGGTAAAAATGCAGCAGTGGCTTACTGAGCGAGGCGACAGTTACACAGTCTGCCCCCCTCCAGCAGCGATCCGACCGCACCAGAAAATCCCGCCACGGCAACCCGGAAACCGAAATGGGGTGTGAGAGAGTACGCATCCGCTTATATACTGAGCATGACGTCACATGATATGGAATACTCCAATGATCGACCCGGACCCGGCCCTCTAGCTGTGCTCCCTCTCAGCCCAAGGAAAGTTAACTCTATCCTGGCCGAAAACAGGACAAATAGCATACCATCAGGGAGCTGCAGAGGTAAGGCTGCTTCTTAACATCAAGCAAGCCCAGAGCCAAGGGTGACCTCAGCACGGCCAGTGTCCTCACTGATGGGTCACAGCCCTGCTGCATCTGACAGCCCAAGCACAACAAGAAATGAGACAAGACCAGGATCTTTCCAGGAGGTCAGTAGCAAAAGAAGACAGGACAAGAGCCAGGAGTGGAGATAAGGCTGCAACGTCGGTGGAAAGTCCACCCAGGAGACCAAATCTGAGACAAGGTGCAACATAGGTCCAAGGGACACATCTACTTGAAACATAGGACCAAGATGCATCCAAGAGGCAGGTCCAGAGTCAGGACTGTGCACAAGCACTACAGCCTAACTCAGGGCAAGACGGAGTAACCAGGCCTGACCTTAAATGATCCCCTGGGCTCATTTATGTGGGTGCAGGTCCCAAGTTAAGATCGTCATAATCACTAAGGTCTGTTAGTGCCCTCAGGGCTCTGATACATTCTGTCTGAAATCCCACCAGATCATTTATTCATAGTGAACACATGAATACATGAAATAATCTGATGGATCGGCATTTAAATTAACCTTTTTTACTAGATGAGGCAGTAATCCAGCTTTAAAAACTAAAGGTAGCTATTATTCACTTACTAAACTATTCATGGTGGCAAAAATACTTAGACATATTAGTACACTAAGCCAAGAAAAATCAGAAAATAATACTTTTATAAATAATGTTCGATATGTTGTACCACAAACATCAAGTCCGTAACTATAAATAGTAGTGTAGTGAAAACGCAATGTACAGAACTTCATATCCTATTAATAATGCAGTAGCTTTCTTACCAATATGTCAAGAAGAATCACAAATCAAACCCTCTCTAAAAATGTTATGAGATAAGAAATTGTGGAATTAAAAGTATGTGCTCTATACTACAATGTTTATTCACTTCCATCTTTTTACACTCAGTCATAGCTCTGTCCTTTATGGAGCAGTCTGGGATGGGAAGGTGTTCACACTTGACTATAAAGAGTGTAGGGCATTTCTCAGATGGAATACATAATAAATTATGTATTATAGATGGTTGTGACCACCTATAGCAATATTAATCCATGGGCAGATGACTCAAATCACATTAAGATGTCCAAAAGCAGCATTTCTACTAACAGCATTAAGTGAATGGAAAAAAGTAATGAAAAATGTTTCTGTTCTGAAAAGCACTATTTATGTAGTTGCTGTAGTTCATCTGTAGCCTCTACCAGTCACCTAGCAACATCTCTGCTGGAAACTCAATGTGGCTGTAACAGTCTGCTCATGTATATCTGCAAATGAAAGTGAGGAACTGCCTTTTTCTCCATTTTTTTCTTCAATGTATGACTGGCAAAGAAGGTATATTTTTTCTGATAATCACCTATTATTAAGTTCTGCTGACCAAAATTAAAAGATATTTTGGTATGTAGAGTTTCAACTAGAATTACACCCTAAAATGAACTTATTCTTACACAAAGAAGTGACATAAGTGAAGCAAAGCTGAGATTAAAAACCCAAAACCCCAAACCCAAGCAGTTATAAAAAAGTGAAGTTTTCCAAGGTATCCTTATTTCTAAGGATCATTATGAATTTATGTATTCATTTAATTAATTACCTGGGACATTGTTGCTCAAGTCTCATAAAGTGTATTATAGTATTTGTAAGGAAAATTGTAAAAGTAAGTTTGGTTACAAGATCATAAAAACCTGAAAACTTAAGATGTTGTAAGGTTATATACTTCTGTTTTTTTCCCATAACTTTATTGAAAACTGCTTTCACAAAAAGGAAATGAAAATAAGATTTTTTTTTTTTTTTCCATCAGAGCAGTTTTATCATTGAGAGCTCAAAACTATGCTCCAGGAATCAAATCTATTACCATTTTTATATCGATATGATCTTATGAATAAATTAACTTACATGAAATTTTCAAAACTTCCTTTAATAAAAAAGATTATGTCATTTTTGAAAGAGGTAAAGATTAATCCAAATCTTTAATGTTACACATCACCTAATTCTTTCCTGAATGGACTTGAATTCTTCAGAGTACAGTTGGTTTTAAAATCAATCCGTAATTAACGGAATTCTACTTTATTAAACAGATCATGGCATTTACCAGACACCAATGAAAAATGATTCAGAAAAGCAAAATATTATTATTATGATGGTAGTAATAAAACAGAGATCACTCTCTAAGTCTTCTGTCTGTTCTAATAAGGAACAAAAACATGCTTCTCAAAAACTTCATCCAAATTCCTAGGACTTCAGTGGCTACTGGAATTTTATTTTGGAATTATTTTTATTTTATTGTATTAGTATACTAGCAGATATTTTAGCTTTCTATTGTTTTACTGCAAATAAATTAATTTGCTCATAGCAAATTAAAATCCTCATTTCTGATCTAGGAGACAAAAATCTGAAAATAAATAAGTTGTGAAAAATTTTGCAAACAATTTTTAACCAGTTATGCTAAACTTGAAGTTTTCTCTAAACTTTCCTCTTTTCACAATGGAATTAAAAATGCAACCAGAAGTTGTAGAAGAAAGTGTCTTACTGTTAGTGCAAGGTACTGAAATTGGAGAGTTTATTATATTTTTTACTACAATTTCATTCAATTAAGGTCTGCAGAAAATTCTTAGCTTGGAAGTTATTTGCTCTCTGTTCAGAAACCATCTGACACTAACTGGAATCTACAACATTGATTCACTTTAATCCATCGCACTTTTAGTGTCAGATTCTGAAAAGATGTGTCTTCAGTTTGGCTTTGAAAAGACTTGATCACTGATTTAGGCTCATAGAACCAAAATTTTCCATATGCATTTTTCATGTGTGCTTATTTCAGGTGCTTACAGCATAAATGGATTTGAAATTCTAAGATATATCTCTGCTCATACAACTGGCAGGATGCAACCAAATTTTTCAACAAAAATTTTGCACACAGAAATAAAAACCAAATGAAAATTTCTTTGTAAATAAGATACAAAATTCTCCAATAATATCAATAGATTTTCTGCTTCAAATATCTGTAAGCATCAGTTATTGCACACAGTGTTGTCAGGTTTTCCAGTTTTCAATTAGCTTTACAATACACATTTTAATTAAATACATCATATTGTTTTATGTTTTCATTCCTATTGCATTGTTTGTGCAACACATTATCGTGGGCAGGATGGAACAAGGATTTAATATCTTTGTGCTAAGAAAACTCTAAAAAGTAAAACATTCTCTTCATCTTTGGAGGTTTCAGTTATAAGAGGGAAATGCCAGTTTACATGGGAAAATCTCAGATAATGTCAAAAAAATGCTGAGAAAAATCTAAGATGACATTAAGTGGGTTTGAATATCTTCTTAATTCTTATAACAAGAAAGTCCTGTCAATTTTGTTACTTAAAATTTATGGAGTCAATCCCACAGAATATATACATTGGAGCCGCAAAATCCTTAGTTACAAACTAAGGGAAAAGTCACTCCTGTGGCTCCTAAAGAAACTCTTTGTTGTGAGCTATATGTTGAACACATATGATTCAGGTCTGCTGCTTTCACCATCTGCAGCTACACAGTTTGTAGCAGGTATCACTGCATCTGGAAGAAAGGTAACTGAAAGGGGAGAAGAAATGAACAAAAAAGAAATATCCTGAAATGCAAAGTTGCTGTTACTCCCAGATATCATAATGATCATTGCTCAGCTGTTGCTGGTTAAGGTAGAATTCTTCCCCTCAGATTAATCACATCATCCCTTCCTTCATTGCTGAGATTATTTTCAAAGAAGGATAAATTGATTGTCTGATTGGTTTATTTTTTGTCCACACCCTGTCAGTAAAAGAAATGATCAATAAATAATATTAAAAATGCTTAGCAGGTTGTAGTGATGTTGAATATGGACATAATCAGATTCTACTTGCTTGTGGATAGTCTAGTTAAATCTATGTGCTTTAGAAAAAGGGAATGCTTCAGATAACATACATACAGAACACATAGAACATATATGCACATACATATGTACACATAGTATATATAGATATGTGTATATAAATACAAAGACAGAGAGAGTTTAAAAGTAGAAATTCCAGAAAAATATTCCAGGAGCAGACTGCTGATTAACAATATTCTGTATATTTGTAAAACTTTTGGCATGCCTATTTAGTGTGAACATTAAGAGTGAATCAAATATTAGTACACTCACCAATCTCTCAGGTGCAACAGTACACAAAAATACATACACATACATGCATTCATTAGCAAGGAAAAGTAATTGATTTTGCTAAGAAATAAAGGTATTTATCAAATTTTTAAAATGAGATATTTTAAAATGTTTTTCTTCATGTTTAAACTATTAATCTTAAAAATCTCATCAGAGAATAAAATACAGATGAATAAACTCAAAACCTATTCAGGGCTGACTAGTGCAAATATTAAAATATTAATGCACTCTTAAAAAAATATGTATATTTGCAGTGAAATCCAAATATTTTTTTAAGGTGCCTGGGCCACTTTCCCTTTCTAAAGCATTAATATTAAAAAAGATGAATAAATCATCTGTAGATGGTTTAAGTCTGTAATACATTAGGAACATATGGTGTATGTTAACACAATGTTAATACGATTCCTACATTACTAGGGACAGATTCATATATATTTAGCAAGTGTAAAGAACTAGTAAGCATCTCATAGATTAGACAGAAGTATATCTGCTGACGGCCTGAATTTGCAGGAGTTGCAGCCTCTGTATAGAACTGTATAGATGCACTAATGTCACTGAACTGTGTTTACTGTGATAGAATACAGAGAACAGAAAGAAAGGTACAGTTGGGCAATTTACTTGAAAATAGTGGAATCTTTGTAGCATTCAACATACCACAGATTCCATTTTACATTTACCAGAAGTATGTTATGACATTTCTACTACCTCACTATTTTTATTGTTCAGCTTTTGTGTGCTTACAACACCATGATTTATTATCTGCTACTAGTTGTTCTGCAAAGTAATTCTCATCCATTTAATTTCCTTCATTAGCTCTTCCCCTTGTTTCTCTCCTTCACCCTTAATCTCTCTCACTAACCTTTCCTTTTAATTTTCTTTTCCTCTTTAAACATTTTATCCAAAATGTGTCCTCTACAGTTTTAAGAGCAAAATCCCCAGGCATTCACCTTTCCATTCTTCAATAAAACTCCACTTGCAAAGAGTGTAACTATCTCAGCATGTTATTAGTCAGTGTTGAGAAAAAGAAATGCTGCAGTGCTAAATGGAGTCATTAAAATGCCTAGTGACAACAATGAGTGCTTGAGGAAGCTGGAGTTTGTTATTTGCTAGTCTAATAGCTATGTTAGGGCCATCTTTCTTTTGTGGAAAAGACAAAAGGAAAATATTCAGTATTCGCCTATTTTCATTCTCCACTATTACACTGCTCGTGCCCTGATTTTATTCTCCTTCTTCAGCTTCATACCCACTGCCGGAAAACTGTGAAGTCTGGTTCACATTCCTTTTAAGTCAATGGGAGTTTTAACATCAGCTTGAATGAGCTATGTGTATCAGGCTCTTGGAGAAGGAAGTGGTTCTCCACCGAGTAAAGTGCTCTTTGTCTCAATGAGCGTTGAGTGCATCAAGCCTATGTCTGCTTGCCCAGTGCCCTGTTACAAACACATATCGTAGGTGGAACTAAATAAGGTAGTTCAGGTACCAACAGAAGAATAAATGTGTTAGCCCAGCACTCAATGGAGGCTTAATTGACCCTGATGAGAAGCAGGATATTTTATCTTGAGGCACATATGGTGCTTGTTCAGCTGCACTGCTTCCAGCAATTTTGTTAGCTCTTTCAGAGCTGTGTCCTGTATTATGGTACCCCACAGCACCATGCAGATACTTGCTAGTCACGAAATTAACGACACTCTTATTGGACTCCAAGTGGTGTGTCAATAGTTTTCTACTGAAAATTATGGTTTTTATTTCAGTTTTGGTTTTTAAAGGAATGGTGGTTCATGTGTAAACATCATATGTAGTGGATTACTCTTTTGGGGCAGTTTAAAATCTAAGAAACAACTCAATGGACACATGGGCCTTGTGCTTGTTTCTTCCCAGTGATATGAAGTTTAGAAGGATTACAGGAATTTCAGATTAAGCTTCATTCCCAAATCTTCAAATAATTCCCTGAAAGTTGTTTATAAATCAGAAGCATCAATCAGGTACATGAAATAGGGAAGGTGTATGTAGGGGAAGAAGATGGAATTAAAAAAAAAAAAAAATTTGAATATTTTTCTAACATAAACCTCTCATATATATACTGAAACCAACATGGAGTATATGTTTGTGCAAGCCTAAGAATTAAAATAAAGGTCGAAATTCAGGTTACCAAATGTCCAAATTGCTAGTTTTGACCTCATGTCTGCATCTTTCACTGGACGCTCATTTTAACCTTCCTGTCACACCATTTAGTACAATTTGCACTATACTAACTGACAGAATAAATTACGCAATATAACCTTAAGCAAAGAATTGTTAAGAGACTTGGTATGTCCTGTCATTAAACATCTGCTATTAGGAGTGCTACCACAGATTCAGCTAGAATCTCCAGACTGGACAAAAAGAAGTGACTGATAATAGTTCCATCTGTCATGAAATTAGGGGAAAATTTGCTACATTAGCAGAATCACATGAATAGCATAAATATATTTATTTGTTTGTCTCAAACCTTAGAGAGAAAATAGGACTGTAGATGTAACTTCCTTTGATGAATGATGATCATCAAAGTTAAATTATTGATCTTATGTTTATTGGATTTTAACCTCGGATTGTATGTACAGCACCATTTTAAAGATTAAACATCATCTCTTCTGGCTTGTGTTCTGTAGTATGTAACTGAAGGGGGTTTTTTGAATAATGACTGTTCTTTCTGCTGAGTTATGCAGGTTTTCTGTGCTAGTTTTACTAAAATTATACTTTCTTTTTTTAGGGAAGGGGCATGCAGAACACTGACAAACTTATACTTTGCACTTCTTAAAAATGGTGATGCATAACTGTTAAATTGGTTTAGATCTCATATAACTGTCAATCCCTCTCAATCGCCTTTTCTATCCATAGATCAAAAACTCTAAAACTCAGAAGAGAAAACACAAGGTCTATGTCACTCAAGAATCAAATCACACAGTTTTTCGGCATGTTTTTTTTCAGCAGTGTAAAATTTTTTAGTACACAGGAATTTTTTTAAAAAAAATAATTTTAAGCATACTCGGTGTTGACAGTCACAAACACTTGAGCTGAAATTCATCTACCCTAACTTCAGGCATCTACAGTTAGATGTGCATAAGTCAGAGTTGCTCATCTTAGACATCTTTTGCCGGTCAGATGAACTGCCCCCCTTTAAGGTGCCTATTCATCTGCATTGACTATAAAGCATAGAGATAAATTTTACTGCTGCAGTCAGTGATCAGTCCTGAGCATGATCCATATAAAGTAGCCATTGACAAATCTATTTTCCTGGATATCTCCTGTCTGTGGAGGTCACCTCAGCTCTTTATGTTGAATACAGAAAGAATACCAGTAACATCTTCGAAAATGAGACAAAGCTGGCCCCTTTGGAGTAAGGACTTTAAATTGCATGTATAAGTCAATAAAAATACAAAGTATAAGTAATTTCATTTGGATTTACTGCCTTTTTGGTCTATACTTGGTCTTTCATTGACCTGTTTTCTTATTCAGTAGTTTTCATTGTGGATAATTACTTAAGATGTAGTCTTGGAAGTTTTTTAAAGCTATCTTACTGTATTGTATTTTAAAACAAAATTTTTAAAAATATAAAAAAAATCCAGTACTGGACTTCCTATTTGTATTTTTTTCTTTCACAGCCTGTTCCATCTGCTCTTATGAAAATAAAAAATATTGACAAATGAGGCATACTCATGATTTGCATGTGCCTATCAAAACTATGATGGTCAGTCATCACACGGTCTCATTCCCTGAGTATGTTAAGAAACCTCTGAAGGGTAGGCTTAGCCTGAAACAAAAGGAATCAGTTGTTATTACTGTAAATAGAAGTTCCCTCCCTCCTTGTTTTCCTTCACCTATATCCTCTGTGCTGCATAATCCAAGGAAAAAAAAATCATTCCTATTTTCAAAATCCCAAATTACAAACACTAAACCTGACATTTTCAAAAACTACCTCTGTATTGTGCAGAATATTTTACATATATGTAAAATATTTTCAAACATACATCCTTAATGCATGGGAACAAAACAATAGAAGTAAAAAAAGGAACGCACAAAACCCAACAAACATCTGTTACTCTTACTTTCTGTTAAAATAAATTAATACAGCAAGACATGCATATTGTAAAAGAAAAAAAAAAAATCCAAAAGAAAATGAGTAAAGCAACACTAAAGGAATTTTTCAGGTGATATTGCAAAGCATGGAATCTAAGAATGGCTGAGGTTACGGGGACCTCTGGAGGTCATATGGTGGAACCAACCTGTGCTCAAGCAGGGTCATCTAAAGCCGGTTGCCCAGAACCACGTCCAGGTGGCTTTTGAATATCTCCAAGGATGGAGATTCCACAGCCTCTCTGGACAACCTGTTCCAGTGCTTGGTCACCCTCACACCTCACAGTAAAAATTGCCTTTTGTCGTCTCACTGGAGATCACTGGAAAGAGCTTGACCCTGTTTTCTTTACACCTTCCCTTCAAGTATTTATATACATTAATAAGACACCCCCCCTCGAGTCTTTTCTTCTCTACGCTGAACAACCTCAGCTTTCTCAGCCTGTCTTCACATGAGAGGTGATCTATTTCTTTAATCATCTTTGTGGCCCTTCTCTGGACTCTCTTGTACTGCCTGTCTTGTACTGATGAGCCCAGAAATGGACACAGTACTCCAGGTATGGCTTCACCAGTGAGTAAAGGGGAAGGATCACCTGTTGCTGGTGATACTTCTGGTAAGCATGAGATTCAGCAAATCACCTCTCCTCATTGGTTTTTCTATCACTTGGAGAAGGAAGTAATGAAAGGACTCCAGGAATGCCCCGTATTGCTTATGTCCTGATGTGTTGTCCCTCAGCAGATATCAGGGTGGTGGAAGTGCCCTCTGAGGACCAGAGTCTGTGAATATGAGGCTCCTCCTATCTGTCTGTAGAGGGCTTGATCCACTTGTTCTTCCTGGTCAGGTGGCCTGTAGCAGACTCCTACTATAATGCCACCTTTGCTTGTCTTCTCTTTAATCCTAGCTGATAAGCTCTTAGTTGGCACCTCATCCACCCCCAGGCAGATCTACATGCACTCCATCTACTCTCTCACAGAAAGAGCAACTGCCTCTCCTTGTCTTCCCAACCTGTCCTTCCTGTAGAGCCTTCATACCACCATTGCAGCACACAGTTGTGGGAAACAGCCCACCACATTTCCATGATCCCAAGAATATTGCAGCCCTGCAGTTGCACACAGATCTCTAACTCATCATGTTTATACCCCATACTGCGTACATTAGTGTGAGTTGATCTTAGCTTGTAAGAAAAACAGGAGCCAATTCAGTATTAACATATTTAATAAGAATTGCTTGACATCAGCAACTTATGATAAGCAAAAATAAGTTTATATTGCCTCTTCAGAAAACAAACAAACAACACCCCTTCTCCAAATCTGTGTTGGGATCTAACCAATGAATCTCTATAATGTAGTAATGATGATCTATGGAAAACAGAATAACTGCCACTGAATTGAGGTGGCGTGGATGAAATGCATTCAGGTTTTTGAAGGATTTATGTATCAAATTCCATGAACAAGCTTAGCTGTCACATGGATTACTGTGCAGAGCTCTTCCAGATGGTGGCAAATTTTATTAGATATGTACATATACCCAGCAAACATAAAACCAAAATTTTGACATGTTTTTCTATTGTTTTTTTAAGTCTGGCAATGCAGCTTAGCTTTGTTCCCTTCATTGCTAGATAGGAAATATTCAATTTTGCTTTTAACAAAGCAGTGTAACCTTCCCAGAAGCAAATTACAAGTGAATGCATTTCAATTATATTGAAATTCAATATATATTCAATTATATATTTCTTATATTCCTACTGGCCAATTTACTCCAAACAGGAATTTTGTGTGTCTGTGTTTCTGTCTCCTCTTGTCGTAAACTCTACTGTATGACAATGCAACACGCATTAGACTGGAAATCAATTCTCTTCTCCAGTCCTTCAGCAGGATGAACTAATGTTTGGATATGTCCTTTCAATTATGTCAAGATAGCAATTTTACTAATTCCAGGGTTATTTAATAAACACTCAAACAATTGACATTTCACAGTAACAGAGTGTAGTAACAAACAAGTAGTGACAAATTTCATAAACATCCATTTTTGTTTTGTGGGTTTTTTTAATGTTCCATTTAATACTAGAAACTTTGGAGTGCATTTATTGGAACTATAGAGTTCACATTAATAAACATAGAATCTAATTTGCTCAAATTTATGATGTAGTTCTAAATAAATTGCAGACATGCCCTATAAAGAAAAACAGAATTTGAATATACTAATGCCAAATCCAGACATACTAAAGAGTGCATCTACAGATTAAAATGTAATCAGCACTAAGTGTAAGATTTTTTCTAATTTTTTTTACTATATCTTCCAACACTTTGATAGTAGTAAATGTATTTTTATCTTGTCATAAGTCACAGTTTAGCACTTAGATTGGTCACCACTGCATAAAAAAGTAGATTAAACTGTAAAATCTCACCATATAATTGGCAAGGTTTCCACAAAGATCCTGTATTAAGGAAGTAATAAAAGAAAATAAGTGAGTTGCACATAAAGGATATGTGCTTCAAGTGTAAAAGAGATGGCATGCATCATCTGTTGTCATCCTCGGAAAGTTACAGCACACATTTATTTGCCTGGAGACTTATGACATTGACCAAACAGTCTAGAAAGACTAGAGAGGTTTTGTTGAGAGCATCAGTCAATTTTTGACCACCAGCAGTGGATATTCATACATATAAGGATGTTTTAACACCAAATACCACCGACTTTGAAAGCATGAAGAAGCTCATCCACTCAGGAACACAATTGTAAATGATGAGATAAAGACCCCGAATACAGAAAATGTATTTAAATTATTTACATTTATACACAGGTGATATTATTTTCAAGATGGAGCATTTTCATTTAAATGAAAAACACTGATCCACTGTTTAATTTGCAGCTGCTTACAAAAATTGTACTGAAAATATGGAATTTTCACACAGAAGTTTGAATTCTGAGATACAACTAGCAGAAGGTGACCTCTCTATATATTGGTAGTAGTTTAAGCCCATAACTGCATGAACACTGTTGAGTTTCAGAAGAATCACAGCCATCACTAGTCATTCTGAGCGGGGTACACTATATGAAATCTAATTGAGGTGTTTAATTTGCATCTAAATTTTAGGCACTTAGTAAATCCTCCTAAAGTAAATGATTGCATAGTCAGTTGAGTGGGGCCTTGAGGCAGTCTAGAAGAAAATTTTGTTTATATAAATTTACAGAATCACAGAATCATTCAGGTTGGAAAAGACCTTTGGGATCATTGAGTCCAACCATCAGCCCTACTCTACAAAGTTCTCCCCTATACCATATCCCCCAACATCTCATCTAAACGACCCTTAAACACATCCAGGGATGGTGACTCCACCACCTCCCTGGGCAGCCTATTCCACTGTCTGACCACTCTTTCTGTGAAATTTTTTTTCCTCATGTCCAGTCTGAACCTCCCCTGTTTCAGTTTAAAGCCATTCCCTCTTGTTCTGTCACTAATTACCTGTGAGAAGAGACGAGCATCAACCTCTCATTTAAATATGTATTGATTGATACTAGTGAGTATTGACAATAACAAAGCTGAATTTTGGAAGGAAATTAAGTCTCAAGTTTGTGATGTACATG